>NW_010518224.1:0-4999 GCF_000687285.1 Phaethon lepturus | reverse complement strand
TCAGCAGTAGCTGTGAAGGCCCAAGGTGGCATTGCTCAACGTTCCTGGACGGATGCTTCCACACCCGTTCTGATAGCTCCCCTAAGAACAGTAGTACAGCAGCTTGGAGTAATAGGCTAAAACATGACAACCAGCACAACACTTAATCCAGTCCACCTGAATTACTGGCCTGCATCCTCACAAGGAGGACTCTCTGAAGAGATCATGTTTGCTCTGAGATCCCGTGTTGGCAGTCCCTTGCAGCGAACACAGCCTTCACTGTTCACCGCGAGCTGGGGGAGAGAGCGCGGTGTGTATGACAAGACTCCACGTTGTTTCCTTGTTGGGCATGCTGCTTACCGATGATACGACACAAATATGTAGCATTTGCAAGGGGTGAAAGGAGGAGGAGGAGGAGGAGGAGGTAGTGAACAGTTTGGAGGCCTGTTTTCTGCTCCCTTTCTGAAATGTTCAATTCCAAAGATGGAATAGTACATGCGTTTGGTTTACACAAGAGAGTTCACATTCACAAAAATAGTATGTGATTTATTTCCCAGTTGAAACAAATTTGAGGAATTCTGTAAAAGAAAAAACTTCTCTTTCCTAACTGACTTCCTCTTTCTTCTCTCCCATATACAGTCTTTCCATTGTTTTATGTGTTTTGCAGTTGTGAAACAATTTTAGATTTAGATTGTGCTTAATCCTTTCGCATCTGATTTAGCTCCAGTTTCAGTGTGAAAGCCAGTATAATTTTACGAAGCAATACTTGAGAATTTTAGCTTACCTGTATTTTACTTTAGCTATAACTTAAGCCATAGTTCTGCAGTACAGATGATGGGTACATTTTTGTGCTCATGTTTTTAATAGTATCCTAAATAAACAGAATACGTTGAAAATGAGTAACGACTGTCTCCAGAATAGTTCCTTTAGGAGCAACAGAAATGAGTGTCAAGCCTACCATCACAGTCACCACAAGGGAAGAAAACACATAATTGCCACATAACCATCAGGAAGAAGATATAGGAGGCAAAGCACAGTGGTGCTGTGTTGGAAGCTTGGGTACGGCACATCCATCTGTGTCCTATGAACTAACCCATTATGCATTAATATGAATGTGTGTTTTACAGGCCTAGACTTCCACAATACAGTGTAAAATGACTGAATATGAACTTTCTTCTGCTATTTGAAATTCCTTAGTGTATGAGAGAAGTACCACCATCACTGTTTTCCATGCCGCTTACTAGGATGACTTCCCTGTTGTTTTTCTGCAAGCCAAGAAATGACAGGTTGGGGTTTGTATGGATCCTCTCTTCTCACCTGCCTCTTTTTGGATGGGCTTAAAAGGCCTTATAAATGCCTCAGAGCTCTGCCTCTGGGCAGAAGCAGCAGACCACTGGAGTGCCAAGTCTGTCCTACAAACCCAGCTCTCTGGAGCGAACCTAGAAAGGGAGTGGATGTAACAAAAGCGCTGGAAAACAGTTGTGAGCAGAGGAGGACATTTAATTCTCATCCTCGCAGCTTGGTACTGAGGCAGCTTGGGGTCTGAATTTACAGCCTGGCTCTGAAATGGGCTGGTGACCGGGGGCTGCCGTTTGCCATAGAGGTAACCTGGGGAGAGCTCTCAGACCTGCCATAGCTCCCAGCCAGCCCCGGTGCCCAGGAGAGAGGGTGGCTCAGGGAGTGGGGCAGGAGGCCAAAGTGGGCACATCGTGTTTCGTTTTGATACTGGGGAGCAAATGCCCTTGCAAGCCTTCCCTCTCCTTACTTTTTGCTCACCGCCCTGAATTGAGGCAATTAAAAATCTAAAATGCCAACAGGCAGAAACAGACTGCAAAGTCCATCTCTAATAGTTTTGATAAGTACTTGTAATTAGGAGTTGATCTTTCCTGGGGGTTAGGCAGTTCCCAATTTGCCAGAAGTTCCAGGATGTGAAGATCCTTTCTGATGAGGAAGAATCCAGCTCCTCCTCAGGACATTTTTCAGTATTGACAACAAACCAAAACCCCCTGTGACTTGGCCAGGTTTGCTAACCACCGGTGTGCAGTTTAACACAGCTGCGAGTGAATCCAGTGTCAGAGCTGTGAAATTGTGTCAGAGAATAAAGAACAAAGAGGGAAGTAAAAACAAGGCAGAACAGTTTCTGCCAAAACCAGACTAGTTTCCAGTGGGCAAGCTGAAATATTTACCTACTCATATCTCTGTGTACACTTATATGTGTATACATGTGGGAGAAGGCAAAATTCTTGAAGGGATTCAAACGTTGCAGAAATACCTGTTAGAATAGGAATGCATTTTACTAATAAAATGACCCATTTTTCCTTTTGCTCCTGCTGTTCTATTCCCTACTGTGGCCTGGCAACCAGATGATTTTGAAAAATAAGCCGCCTGATGCTGAATGCAGCCATGACTGAGTAAATCCAGAAGAATGCTTCGGAGCTGCAGGGAGTGACTCCAGATTTACACCCAGTTTCTGAGATCTGAATCTGGTCTGAAGTATTTAATTCCTACCAACACAGTGTCCTGCTGCTTTCCTGAGGCTGCTGTCTGCCACGCACAGCATTTTCTGTCATGCAGTAAGAGGAAGCACAGTGTGAGCTCTACAGCTTGACTTGCAGACTCATGCTAGGAAAGGCAGCACAGCAGTAAGATCTTGAAAACAATTTATTCCCCCCCCCCCCCCGCAGGGCCACAATTAGAGGAAATGGAGCAGGATACATTCAGACCAAGGAGAGCCAGAACAAGGCTGGAAGTGGATTAGGAGTTCAAGGGGAGATTGGACGAATACTTGGATGAGAGACCTTGTGAGAGTTACTAACAGGCAAACCACGTCAAACTCAGGAAATTCCCTGAGCTGAAAATAGTAAGAGGCTGAGAGTGTATTTGGAGGTAGCAGACCAACTTGCTCTGTCCTTACTCTTCCTTGGTGTCTGCTTATGGCAACAGCAAAGAAAAGGTACTGAGAGAGATTATTTTGCCCTGAACCTGTGTGGCTGTTATTTCATTTTTTTAGGGGCAGAGAAGATCTGAGGACTGAAGGAGAGACATCTGGGGGAACGGTGCAGCAGGGGGTGCCTTATTTGAGATTCTGTGTCAGGAGTTACAGGAAATTTTGTTGTTCTTCTCATTTGGTTTCAGTTCAAATTTCCCCCTCACTAAACTGCACTTATGTTCACATCGGCTTCAGCATTCAGATTTCATTCTGTTGAGTAGATTCCATCTGCGGTTTGGCAAACCTGCAGATAATTAGCTCTCCCTTGTAATTAAATTTCCAGTTAATGTCCCATTAAGATAAATGAGAAGAATTCGCATCTTCTGCTTAAGTGGTGATTTCACAAAATACAACATTTCATAGTCTTTGAACAAACAAGCACTTCCATTTGCCGAGGTGAGATGTATCTGTAACACAGAAGCAGATCTTAATAATTTACATCTTTAGAACGCTTTTTTTCCTCCCAAGGGCTTCAGTGCTTAGTGGGTGAGCAGCCCGGCAGAAAAGCAAAGCCTGCTTTGTGGTTAAGGCATCGAACAACGGGGTCCTCTTCTCGCTTCAGTTCACGGTTGCCTTCTCATGCCGTGAGTGCCATGGAAACCAGGATTTTCACAGGTGGCTACTAACCGCGTCTCATTGCCCAACCTGAGGAAGCCCAGGCCTAATTTCTGTAGCTGAGCACTCACAAGCGTGGCTGCAACCGCTGGGCAGGGCGGGCTGGCAGCGAAGGCAGGGTGAAGAGGGAGAGCGTATGGAAAGGTGGCATCTGGGGCGACCTCACCGGTTCCTACCCACTTTTTGAAGCTGTGGGAAAGTGCACATTTCATTAAGCCAGCATGTAAAATGCAGAAAACAATACTTACCTTTCACTGCACAGTGTGTTTGAATAAAAAAAGCGCTGTTTAAGACTAAGTACTCAGAAAAAAACAGGCCTTAATATAAAGACTTATCTGCAAAAATAAATGTAACGCTAACATCATATATGTTACAGCAAAGATGAAAAAACTGTTCTCTGCTCTGAGGCTCTAGGGAAACAAGCGCTCCCTCCTTCATGTATTTAGCAGGGAGAAGAGAGGGAAGAGATGGAGCTGGGAGAGCATTATGCACTTTGGTATTCTGCATTTGAACCATTGCTAAAAAAGATTTTAAAATACCCCTTTTGATTTGTAACACTAATAGCTGAAGGTGCAAGCCTGGTGATTTTGTGCTGGCTAATACAGCATTGTTTTGTCCCAAGCTGCTCAAGGGTGCCCAACATCAGTTTCTGTTCTCTTTTACTTGTATACACACAGAGCAGGAGAAAAATGTCTGGGAAAAGAGGCTGACAGCTCTAGTTACCCATTGACATAAAAGACCCTTTGGTAGCAAAGCTTCATTTTAAGTCTCTTGAGACGTACTCTGTACTATTCTGGGGCACATTTTGGAAAAGAAAAAGATCTCGTTCAACAATAAATGATTAAATGAGTGCTGTGAGCAGTGAATGAGCACACAAAAGTCATTGGATTAAGAACAAAAAGCTTGGGGCTCTGAATTTCTGGAGCAAGCAAAGAATTTCAGTAGAATGTAACAGCAGTACACCCTTGCATTTTTTTTATTGTTAACATAGTGCAACTTATTTTGTCTCAATCAGCTGTAGAATATTTACCTCAACTGTGGGAACTGGCAGTGAAGAGTGGCAGTATTTAATTGCCTCCTTAAAGCCCTCACGAAATTTCCTTGAAAAACACATACCGCGCACGTGCATCAGCCCTTCTTTAAAGACCATCCTGTTGGCTGGATCCCCTTTTTGACCTGCGTTTGCTTACTCCCCCCAAACTATTAAGCTCAGCCTGTTTAATGATCAGATTTTAACACTTCACCACGTACCCTCGCCCCAAGGAAGCATCAAACCCGACCAAGAATATTTTCTTTCCGCCTGGTCCCGGACACAGCTGCCGAATTTGTCGTGCTGGCGGTTTCACACGGAGGGGGAGAGAGGGGTGCACCAGAAAGCGAGGCCTTCGCCGGAGGAGAGGCTGCGCGCCACGTTTG
>NW_010518223.1:16027-24351 GCF_000687285.1 Phaethon lepturus | reverse complement strand
CGACGGGCCCCCGGTCCCGCAGCGGCACGAGGAGGGCATGTCGGCCTTCCTCGGCTGGGACTGGGGTTGGGGCAAGGGGGGAGGAAGAGTCAGAAAAAAAAATTAAGAAACACATGAAGCTTCAGGTTTACCTGCTCCCCGGTGCGTATAACTCTCGCCTTTTCCTGGCTCCAGTTCTTCAACCCCTGGTTCTCTGGGTAAAGAGCGTCTGTTTGACACTATACACCGTCCAGGGAAGCCCCCACCTGTCACGGGGTGCCCGTGTTTTCCCGGTGTTTCGCGCCTGCCTTGACCTGCTTCCAGGTCTTTTTTCCCCAGAGCTGTGCCGTTCCAGGAGCTCCGGAGAGGACTTGGGATTTGGGGTCGGGTGAGACTTCGCTCAGAAAATGCCGGTGCGAGGAAGACAGTGACACACCCAGGGTGTTTTCTGAGCCTGCTTTTCCCCCTGCTTTATTAAATTTACCCATGTCTTTTCAGTTCTTCGAGGTTGAATAATGTTGAAGAGTTGTAGCCTGTCAAAAATGTTGTTTGTGTGACATTCATTTGTTAAAACTCTGGGTGAAAATAACTTAACTTGATGTGATTAGAACGAGAATTTTCCCTTCCTAAGTATTTTCAATAGCCTAAGCCTGTTAAGTATTTATACATTAATGCGTTTTGTGGTAGGTTTTGTATTTGTTTAAAGTAGAAATTTACTTGTTTTATGTAGGTATGGATGGCAGAACAGAAAATATCATATGATAAGAAGAAACAAGAAGAATTAATGCAACAGTATCTGAAAGAACAGGAATCCTATGATAATAGGTGAGAATTGGCATAAGTTCACGCACTTCTTCCTACTGTCTCATTGTTTTCATGGCAGTGAAGGACATACCATTGTGAGTTATTTGAAATACTGTCTCCCGTTGACCGAAGTAGTAGGAGAGGACAGTGACTCGTAAATTGGTGTCTGATTAAGCAGAGGTCACAAGAACTTCTTTTAAGTGGCTTGTGTGCGTCTTCTGATTCACTTCAAAATATGTTAACGTTGCACAGAACAGCAGGTAGCCTTGTATAGCAGTATATTTGGGTCACACAGAAATCTGTCTCATAATTCTGTGGACACAGAGTTACGTTTCAGTTGTGATTGACATGTGTGGGTTTTGGTATGCAGTGGAGTGTGCCAAAGTATTGACTGGCCTCTCAGGTTTTTTGGTACTCAGCTTTTGTTACTCAAATTGACAAATGGAAAATTGCCAGTTATTGTAACAATTTCCCTGCTGCACATTACTTTTTTTTTTTTCTTATAATTAATATGAATGTGACTGTTTTGTGTGTAACACTCCAAACTCTGTCCCTTTTATTTAGATTGCTTATGGGTGATGAGCGTGTGAAGAATGGTCTTAATTTCATGTACGAGGCCCCACCTGGAGCAAAGAAAGGTACTGCAGTTTCGTGATTGTGAGCAGACAGTACTGCAAAGCTAAAAAACCTTAAAGAAATAAGCACAACGTCTTTTTATTTTAAAATAGTGAGGTAATGCTAGAAGGTACACTTCTTAGTTCTTCCTGTGGGAATATGCAGACACATGTAGTATGTAATAATTTTGATCTCACAATAATTTCTTTCAAACTGAGAGTGGTTGGGTTTTTTTTAAGCAACAGTTCAATGTGAAGGGAAAAAACAGATAAAATATCTTTCCTGGCAACAGCAGAAATTCAGTCCTTGACCAAAGTTGTTTCTTTAGCTAATTATAAAGCCATTGGGTGAGGAGGACTAGACCTGGCCAAGGTGATGACTCTAGTAACACAAACCTGTATTTTGGCCTACTCTCCTTTTTACAAATAGCAGGGGTCACTTTTGCCAGTAATTCAGCTTGATGCATGCCAAGCATAGGAAGTACCAAGGCAAGAAGCTAATTAGTGGAAGTTTTATAAATAATAAATGCTGACATTCTGTAGTCAAAAGTGCTGGCTGACCTGACTCTGCTGGATCTGACTATGACCGTATTTAGCAGATTCATAAACAGAAGTTACTAAGTACCTGGTGGATGCTCATGTCAGTCACTTAATTTTAGCAAAATCTGAATGTAAATGCAGAACTAAGAAAACGTATTCCCTTTAAAACATGTTCCCTTTGAAATGCATCTTTCCCATTTGCACAGAAACCCTTGGAAATGCTTAGATGGGTTCATTCTTGTAGAGCAAATTTTGCACTTATTTTACTTTAAAAGCTCTTAAAGTAATCCCTTAAGCTTAGAGTAAATGCAATTTTAAACTAGTGATATTTGCTAAAAAAGTATTTTTTAAGATTTTAAAATTAAGTATGGTCGCTACTTTTGAAAAAGAAAGTTTAGTTTTTTGTATTTGTGTACCAAATCAATATAGTTTTAAAATATGATTCTGGTTTTACAGGATTTGTAACCATATATTAGAGGCTGATTGTTTATAAGCATGCTCTACTTAATTAAAGTTGCTGAGTATTTGCACTATTATATTAGTATAAACCATAAAATGTTTTGTCTCCAGCTTAGACACCAAGTTGCATTTTACCTGTATTTCTTTTCTTTTCTTTCCATGGTCTCTGAAAATTCAAAGAGGAAACTAAAGAGGTATTTCATTGCATCATTTTTTTGTTTTCTTCCTACTTATTTAAAATATATTAAAAATAAATAAATTTCAAACTTACCATATTTTCTGTTTTATAGCAAGAAGGAGAGACTGAATACAAATTTGAATGGCAAAAAGTCGCTCCTCGTGAAAAGTAAGATGTCTGGATTTTATCAGAATTTTTTTTTCTTCTTACTTACCATTTCATATCCTTTCCTTTTTTTTTTTTTTTCTTCCCTCTTTTTGTTCCCAGCTTTATTTTTGAGCAGGTCACTTGTGTAATCCTGTCATGTCCTGGCAGTTAATTGGTAAAACCTGTAAACCTGGAAGTATTTCCTGGATCAGCTTAGGTTTTGTTTCAATTTTACATCTATATTTGAAAACACATTAAAACTAATGTTTACAAGAAGGATATCTCTGAAATGGATACACACTTACCAATAAAAGGTAGTTTTGTATATGATCGTTTTAAAAAAGAAGTGAATTGAGTACTTGTTTTCTTTTGTGTTTGTTTAACAGATATGCTAAGGATGATATGAATATCAGAGATCAGCCATTTGGTATCCAGGCAAGTTACATAAATTTCACTCTGTGGATGTCTTGGGTATATTTCAAATATTATCTAACTGCAGAACATTCACATGGACTCTCTTAATTTTATCATCTGTTTCTGAGTGAGTTTAAAAGCTTCTCTTATGCCTAATAACATAGACATTTCTGTAACTGTTAAGCTGTATTGCTAACTAAATTATGCCGTCTTTTTTTTTTTTTCTTTTTAGGTGCGGAATGTGAGATGTATTAAATGTCACAAGTGGGGTCATGTAAACACTGATCGAGAATGTCCCTTATTTGGCCTTTCTGGAATTAACGCGAGTTCAGTCTCCAGTGATGGTTCAGGTAGGCAGTGAAAGTCTTTTAAAGGTACTGGTTAAAAATTTTGGGGGAACTCATCAGGTTTAGTTTTAGAAGGTTTAAGTTGATCATATTTCAAAGAGTTGATGAATCGGGGAAAAAGCTTCTTTATTCCAAATGTAGAATCCACAATATAAAGTTAATGTTTTCGAATGGCAGGGACCTAAGCTTTCTAATTAGTTACGCATTTAATAAAGATTCCATAATGACTCTATTAGCTTTCCTGTTACTTGAAGTTAAACAGCATTTAGCGTTAGATGAGGTTTAAAGAAGTGAATATAAACATTCAAATTGAATAACGTCTTGTCTACAATACTTTGTTTTCTGTAAGTTGATCCAAGTTTGTAACACTCTTAAGATTCTTAAGATTGTGTCATGTTACTCACCTGGTAACATGGGTGAGTCTTCAGACTTGCTGTACTGTGCTTTAAGATCATGTACTGTGTATTCAATTTTGCAGGGACGCCATTACAATTGCACACTTAGTAATATCTGGTTTTCTTCTGTCTTTCCTCAGCTTTTCTATTTTATGAAGTAGCTTTTAGTTTTATTGTATATTTAGCCTACCAACAATCTCTTACTGTTCAGAATTAGATCACCTAAATATGTCATTTCATTGAGATGAGGCCTGGAAGACTTACATTAAAGGAAATAGTGTCTCTTACACTCCTCTGCTTTTAGGCCCTGTCTGATGATGATACCATTGTACCACCCTGTAGTTGACATTTTCAACCTTTCTATTCCGTAGGCTATATATAGTGTTACATAATTTTCTTGCCTCATTCTTACCTTAGAAGAAATTGTGCTTGGAGCGTTTGGTGGTGGTAGAATTATATTGTGCAGCTCGTACATGTCAGATGTGCTTCTGTGCATAAAAAAGTGCACTCGCTTCCTGCCCCCCCCGCCCAGTTCAAATGATGTGTGTAAATTTTAGGAGTTTGGCTGGGAAGCAGAAAGTATTTGTAAATGCCTGCACAAACTTGAAAATGGACTCCTTATTCATAACAGGGTAATGTGAACACTTTGCAGTGCCAGTATAAGACCAATTGCTTGTTCCAAATCTAACTAAACTAACTATCTAGGTGTAGGCAATGTTTGACTGCTGTGGGTGTTTCCTAGTCAGAGAGATGTTCTCCGAGTAGGTTTCCAAACCATCTTTCTACACCGAAAAAGGAGGATTTATCACATATGGTGAATTTTGCATAAAGGAAAGCACTGTAAAACTACTTAAATGTTCTCAGACTGTGCCAATGCCCTCTCATTTTCAACTCTGGAAGTTGGAAGACAGTGTGCTATGCTGAGCACAGACTTTTTTATAGGCTGAGAAAGGATTTCAGGGAGTAGGGGTGGGTGACAGATCAGGGTTTGTATATATAATTTGTAAGACGCTGTTCTTGGATTTGAATAGTCAGCTGTAATGATACTGCTACTTGCTTTTTCTTTCAGGGAAACTGTATGTAAAAACACTGTAGGTAAGGTTTAAAACAATTTTAAGTTCTTGATTTAATAGCAGATACAAAGCTTATAGGAAGTGGTAATATCATTAATTAGATCATCAGATAAAAGGTTGTCTGCTTGTTCTAACCTCAGGAGTACAATCCTTTCATCAACTTTTCTAAAACTTCATCTGATTTAATAACAAGCTAGCTTATGCTCCTTTGACAACTTCTGGAAATTCCATGTATGTAAATGAAACACTACAGTTAAGTGAGGACACAAGTTGTTGAATTCACTGATTCTCTTAAACCTCATAATTCATCCACGTGGCGTGTTAAAGCTTACATCGCACATTTAAAAAAAAACCCAAACAAACAAACCAAAAAAAAAACCCCAACTGATAATTTTTTAACTAAACCCTGACACCAGTCCTCTGCTGTCTGGAGTGGGAGTAAGTAATTATCTTTGCAATGCTGAGAGTTCTACCCAATTGTTACAGTGCTACAGATCTGCAGTTAGCTTTGTAAAATTAACCTACACTGGGAGTACAACCGTGGTTTTACATTTCCTAACAAGATACTGTGATGTTTAAAAGACAAACTCTATCATGTTCTGATCAACACCCCCCAACAATATAATCTTGTCTTGACCATTTCTCTTTATTGCTCTTAATTTCCTCTTATTAGTTCTGCTTAATGCTTCGTTACTAGCCCTAATGCTGGATTGGTATCTACCTCTAAGAACCTTCATCTGTTCCTCTGTACAACACATCTCCTCAAGCTCTGCTTCTTCCTACTTCTTTTTATCAGTTACTGCATGCACTCCTAAGCAGCTTTTATATCTCTAGACTAAACTCTTAGTTATTTTCTGATTATTTTATAGTACTGCAAAAATTTCTGTTGCCACGCTGTTTTTATTTAGATTGGCTAGAACTGCAGAAAATACTACTTTGTAAGGGACCAAGATCTTTTATGATACCATCTTTGTGAAAGCTTTCTGTGTTTCATGAGCTGATGATGACGTTTAAAAAAAAAAAAAAAAAGCACTTTAATTGTTTCCCACCTTCCCCCACACCCCTCTGCCGTGTGTCACAAATAAGTGTCTCATGCTTAGGAAACTGGTAAAAACCATGAAAATAGTCCAGAACTTTCATTTATTATCATTGTCAGCACCGAAAAAAAGTAGAAAACCTCTTGGCTTCTGAGGTCTGAACTCCAAAGAACAACTGTCAGAAGCTGTCTGTTCATTTCTAGAATGTAGAAGAAAATATGTGTCTCTGAAGAGAACGAATAGGGATATGAAGGATAGGGAGTGATTGCTTATAGTATACAGCAAATCTGGAAAATACAAATCTGTGTATTTATTTGATTTTTTTAATAACTAAATGTGTAAAAATATGTAAATGTGTGTAAATGTGTAAAAATATCTGAAGAAAGAGCTGAAAAATGTTGGCCTAAATTATTAGAACATATGATTATTTTAAAGGTCAGAAAGTAATTCCGTATGTAGAAAGTCATCTTTGAATGCTTGTTCCTAGCTTGTGTGTCAGGAAATTGAAACATAAATATTGTCTCATAAATGAAAGGTACATCTGAGAAATACAGATGTAATAAGAAATAAAGGTGAAACTAGAATAAAATTCTAGTACAATAGTCAATATACCAGGACTCCAATTAACTTATGAAATCAGTTGTATTAGAAGGATGAAAAGTAGACTATAAATCATTTAAACTTTTTTTTTTTAAAAAGAGCAAATCTTTGGAATTTTTTTATAAAGTCTTTGAAAAGAGCTCTGTTGCTTTGAAGTTATTTACTTGGTGGCACTTTATTTCCTCTGATTTATAGTCTTCTCACGTTAATAAAAGATGATCTTGCATCCTTTTCTTGCAAACTGAACTGAATAGGCTTTTCTAGGCAGTGTGTGGTAGTTACACCACCTAAATTTAGGTTAGGATTCTTCCAACTTTGAAAATATCCTCCCTTTTTAGAGTGCACTATGCATTGGCACAGTGTTGGAAGATGCTAGTCCATGTACACAAAGCATCCTGGCTGGTGACGAATCTCAAAGCAATCATGGTTCTGAATCTGATATTGTAAGGACATGGGCATCACTAATTTCTGCAGAAGTAGCTTTTAAGAAATGGTCTGGCTTCCCTGTAGGAGACTTTTAACAGACCTTATTCTTCTGAACCGTGTTGTTCCTCTGCTTGAGAGAAGCACACTTACACAGGAGAACAGGTGGCTGTGTTGTTCACTGCTGTCTTCATGCTTTTACCCAAATGTGTTTCTACCCACAGAACAGTAATGGTAGAAACTCTGCTGTAAAGAGTAGATGCTGTGCTGTAAAGGAGGACTGAAACATCTCATACATACAAGTTTAGGAACCACGGGAGAAGTTTATTATATACTAATAAGACTCATGACTGAATTCAATCATGTCATAACTTTAAAGTCTTTAACTGGTGAAGAAGGGTAACTGCTCTCAGGAACATTAGTGAACAGAATTAATTAAACTAGAAAGGAAGCGGTGTGGTTTAGCCCAGGTAGGCAGCTCAGCCCCACATATCCGCTCGCTCACTCCCCATCATTGAGATGAGGGAGAGAATCAGAAGGGTAAAAGTGAGCAAACTCTTGGGTTGAGATAAAGACAGTCTAACAGGTAAAGCAAAAACCACGCACACAAGGCATTCCTTCACCACTTCCCATGGGCAGGCAGGTGTTCAGCCATCTCTGGGAAAGCAGGGCTCTCTCATGCATAATGGTTACTTGGGAAAACAAACGCCATCACTCTGAAGGTCCCCTCCTTCTTCCTTCTTTCCCCAGCTTTCTATGCTGAGCATGACGTCATATGGTATGGAACATCCCTTTGGCCAGCCTGGCTCAGCTGTCCCAGCCGTGTACCCTCACAGTTCTTACGCACCCCCAGCCTGCTCGCAGTCGGGGCAGTGTGAGAAGCCCAAAAGGCCTTGATACTGTGCAACCACTGATCAGCAATAACTAAAACATCCCTGTGTTATCAGCACTGGTCACAAACCCAAAGCATAGCCCCATACAAGCTGCTGTGAAGAAAATCTGTCCCAGCCAAAACCAGTACAAACAGCGGTAACTACAGTACTGCTGACAAATCTTTATGCATGTGTAAAGGATTGGCACTTACCTAATTGGATGGACATTTTAATCTTTCTCTTTGGTCAAAAGCAAAAGCTTTTGATGGAAAATGAGAGTAAAAAACCTGTTTTATTAGGATAACCAAATTATTGATTTGAAGTAGGCAAGAGCAGCCTTTCCCCATCCTTCCCTTTCTTCCTCCAAAAACATCTTGAATGGTGACTTCAATTTAATGAAAGCTCAGGGAGTAATGTATTTTTTGTAAAATGCCCAAATCAA
>NW_010518223.1:0-15996 GCF_000687285.1 Phaethon lepturus | reverse complement strand
TCAGCAGGATTTAGACTCCTTATTTGAATGAAAAAAAAAGTTTAAGTAATGCAGAAACTGTTTTATCCAGATGAGTAGGTCATGCTAAAGGGAAAGAAATAGCTCATGAACAGAACAGTGAATTAGTGCTTCGTACTGTGTTCCACCAAAACGCAAAGGTGTTACATTGCAGTATTTCTTGGTATTTTGTTGACAGAAATTTTCCAGAGTAGTTAGCTATTAGAAGATGCTTAAAAAAAAATCCTGCTTTATTCTTCAGATATTGGAGATACTTGACTTTTAATTGTCATTATTATTATTTCCTTTGACACCATGTAAATGACATATCTCAACACAGAAAGAAAATATTCGAGAGCACTTGATACAAATTCAGTTTGTGTTTTGTTCTAATTTTTCCTCCTTCAGAAAGAGAGCAAAACAAAATGTGTTATTTGGACTCAGACTATTTTTTCAGCCTGAGAGGAAATGTTTGAGTTAAAATGAATGAAAATGAAACTCCTATGTCTGATTTAGTTGCATTATCTAAGGTTCTTGCTCTGTTTATCTGTGAGGAAAAAGAAGGGCTATTGATTGCCTATGTACAGGTTTTTTTTCACATCATAAAATAACCACTAATATAGAC
Organism: Phaethon lepturus; assembly: GCF_000687285.1. Taxonomy (NCBI): domain Eukaryota; kingdom Metazoa; phylum Chordata; class Aves; order Phaethontiformes; family Phaethontidae; genus Phaethon; species Phaethon lepturus. Next base: position 15,374 of record NW_010518223.1, on the reverse strand, counting down.
ATTTCCTTCCCATAAATTCTATAAGCTGTGATTCTCTTATTTCAGCAGAAGAATACTTGTCTTTGAGTCTTATGTGAAGACCGCATTTTAATCTTACTTTTTGCACTGATTGACAGTTACTGGTTTGGATTCAATGTTGAATACCTTTTATGCAAAGACCAGTCATGGAATTCAGTTTACCCTGGTGGAGCTGCTGCAGGGCGAAAGCGTGTCTGTGGCACAGAACTGTGTTCTGTGAGAACGGACTGCTGTCTTTCAAGATCTGACGTACACTGCAGTGCAAACAAAAATAATTACAGTCAGTACCTTAACTTAGGCATGGTGGCTCGGTTATTCTGCTTCTGGGACCATTTTAGTAATCTAGCTGGTAATTCATAAAAAAAAAAATAATAATCTTACTATTTAAAAAGCGCCTATTGAATAATATCTCACCAGTGAATAGAGATTATTTTTGCAATAAGGCAATTTCAGTGGATGTGGTTATCATGGGATAATCACTCCCCTGGGGTACAGCCTTGTCTGTAATCTCCCAGGAGTGTAATTATTTCATGATAACTGCACCCCCTGGTGTTGCATTATTTCCATTATGAAATTCTTAGTTTTAGATATAAAGTACCTTACTTTGATCACTGGAAACGGCAAAGTAGTGTTAGAATGTTCCAGCTGTGAGGCTTACAGATACCAAGTTATAAGATTTACTTCTCCTTTACAAAGCTAAATTAGGCAATCAGAATGCTTCTTTGGGCTAGACTGATTTACAGGGGTTTTTACCGATAAAATCTTAACTTTCAAAGTTCAGACGAGATGAAAATATCAGTTGTGGTTCTGACTTTATGTGCCACTGTGTATAAATGCATGTATAAAATATATATACCAGCAAAAATCCCAGGTCACTAGCATCTAAAAGTTTGCCTGTTTTTACAATGCTTTTTTTTTATCACAAACCAGCAACATCTGTTGATTTTTTTTTGTGTGTGTGCTTTTTTTGTGAAGCCTGAAAAGGCTTTGACTTTATTAGAACAGAGATTAGTAGGTTTTCTGTGCAAAATGTTTCAATGTAATAATGTTACTTCACTTAAAAAATGTCTGCAATTTTCTTGGTCAGGTGAAGTTATGACAAACTAAATACCGTGGGGTTTTTTTTGTTTTTTTTTTTAATCCTGCAAGCAATCTGTCTTGCTCCATGAGGGTTGAGGTGGGAGGGTTTGCTAAAAATCTATGAAAGCTTAAATGCTTTCAACTTTTTTTGTACGTTTTTTAGAACAAATAACCTGCTAGGAATCTTTTACTGTTTTATGCAGAAAGGTATTACTATCTTATGGAGAAAGGTATTGCTATCTTATGAAATAAGGTCAGTGTCTCAAATGGGAAGGTAATTTTATGAATGGTGTAGTTAGAAGAAGTGGGATGCTGAGATTAAAAATGTTCTTATGCTCTTGGCCTGTGAAACCTAAGCCTGGAGAGTGCTGGGCATCCTTCTCTGCTATGGACTACTTCGAAAGTTTTACAGCCGACTGGCTCCATATGTGATCTGTCCAGTGAAATTACCGGGAAGAGGGTGAGCAGTGCGAAGTGACTAACATGCTGTGGAAAATTTGGGCGAATGGCAGAAGTGTAATTGAACAACATGTGTATGTATCTGTCTTATAGTCTACCAAGATAAAGAAATTCTACCTATGCCTATGCAAATGCAGCCTTCTAAAAACTCATTATCAGCTCCTAGAGTTTGTGCCCTCCCTTCTCATTGCCTGGGAGTGCCCCTAAACTAACTGTGATTGTTGTTTCCATCAGTCTGTCATGTCGTGTGTTCGACTGATGTTTAGCTTTTGGGTGAGATTCCTTTCTTTAGTAATCATTGAAATTATTAGTCATATGGAGACAGCAACAAAGGAAATCTATGTCTATTTTATATTATGTCTACATCTCACTGTGTTTTTATGGTGACAAATATGGTACTTTTTTGTTTCCCAACAGATAAAAATCTGCATTGTATTAGGAATGCAGGAATTTATTTAGGTGTTCTCTTGACTCTATAACAACAAAGAAAATGTATTTGAATGTTAACTGTGAATATTTGTATAAATGGTCACCTATAGAACATACAGTGTATGAAACCTTCCTTTATGATCTGCAGCTGAGATCTTTGATTGTGAACAGCAAGAACCTTAATTAAATCTTCATGTAGTTTAAGAACTGTCACATTTTAAAATAATTCTCCATTTAGGTTTCAGAAGCCTCTATATGTGGTCTGAATGCATAAAAAACAAATTTCTAGTAGAAGTCCTGTGCTTGGCATTTAAGCAATAAATATGGATTCCTATAGCAGTTTCATAAAGTTAAATGGTTTTTACTACTCAAAAAAAGTGAAAAGGAGACTCAGGTTTCTCTGAAATACACTATGACAAAGCATGGCAAATTATATTGAAATTATGTGCTAAAGTGTTAAATTCAGTTAAACTTCAGACCCTCTGAAGAAGAGCTAATTAAAAGCCAGAGGTTTTTTATTCATTGATTTCTCTCCATGCCAACTGCAGCAGTTGCTTTGAAGTGTAAATATGGTCTGAGTGCAGCCATCTGTGAAATAGATGGAAAAATTATCAGTAAAAAAATGATCAATTCTGTATTAGTGGAGGCAGCATAAATTTGCTACGTTCTTCATGACCAGGATCATGATCACATAATTTTGATACTAGCTCTTTGTCCTTTAGATAAAGAAGTGACTACTCTTATCTCTGTCACAACCTCAATAAAAGTTCGCAGACAATACAGTGTGATTAGGTTCGGTCTGTAATTTTTTTCCATTTTTCTTCAATTTCCTTTTAAGCCATATGAAAAAAAAACATACGAAACTCTGTGGAGGGCACAAAAAAAGTATATGGATGTATTGACAAAACTGTCTATGCTAATTTTAGTTGCCCTTTTAAAGCAAAACCTAAAAAGCCTTGTATCGTATGTTACGCCTTTGCCACCACCCAAAGAAGGCAGCGTTCACTGTTACTTAGAAAATCAAATTTCAATTCGGAAGAGTTAGGACCTCATGTTGTCCAAGACGCATATAAGACAGAAGAATGTAGACAATATGCTTTAGGTCTACTTTGTTAACAAAAATTATGTAGTAATGAAGGATAAACCTTGAAAGTATCTTGTCTTTGATTCATAAATTAACTTTTAAACATCGTAGAGTGGAATATATGGTGTGTGACATGTACTGACAAATTGGTAGCAGATATGCCAGTGTGCTTTGTTTATATTTATGTTCATGTAAATTCTCTCTCTATTGCCAGGTCAGGAGAAGTCTGGTGGTATGATAATGGTGACATTTTTAGATTAAATTGATCACATCTGTAAACTAAAAGATGTCCCACACCAGAACACATTCTCAGGAAGGGGAAGCTCTAGAAAAGCCTTATTCTAAATAATCTGTTTTGATGATACACAAAATGAGCATTAGTTAAAATAAAGGTAGAAAAGTTGTAATTAAAATGACACCATGAAGAATCTAACTGCATTTTTCAGTAACTTTTTTACTGAGTAGTCCATTTCATAACTGCAGCCACTAAGTACAGCTGGTTACTGTCATTTCCCCGGCCACAGGTGGGCAATAGTGGTTATACTATTGCTGCTTCTTATCTCTTTGCTTTTCCACAATAAAAATCCATGTAAAACTTAATTGATTGCAAAGCATAATTCAGTTTGCTCATCTGCACTGGTGACAGCAGCAAAAGCTTTTATCAATAAATTGAGCAGATACTGTCAAGACTGTGCATCATGAGTAGATAGAAGTAAAACTGCTGGTTTTGGTGATACTGGCAATCATAACATTATGGTCTGTTCTTACTGCCACTGAAACAGTTGTAGAAAAAGTGGTATTTAATCACAGCTGTTATGAAAAGAGGTTTTAGCATGCTGTTCTCCAATATTGGCTAATTTGAAAAATGTGCTGTAGACACTTTAATGGAGGCTTCCTAGATGGTGTGTTACAGCCAGCATTGTTCTCCCAAGAGGAGTCCTGTGCCCATGCCTCTTAGAGGAGACATTCTGGCAGCAGCGGAGTGTTACATACACTCTGCATTTGTACCTTGGGGAAGTACAACACTGAATCGAAAGTGAATTGCGGCTATAGGTTTCTCTTGTTTCCGAGAGCTTACAGGAGCTTGCAGAGCTTGCTGTAAGCGAGCCGTTTAACTAACTGAAATCCAGAATCGCATTTCCCCCCCTGGTTGTTTAATAGAAGCAGAATTGATTCTGTTAAACTGACCTCAGTTAAGTGTGATAAGAAATTGGAGCACTGTTTGTTATAAAAAAGCAAATTGACAGCATGTTGTAGAAATCCTAGTACGATATCCTTCTGCGAGCCGGTATAATTGGCTCATATAGGCTTCAGAAAAATTCTATTTACAACTTTTTATTTAATTGTGTGAATATTATAAAGATGCACCAACAGCTGTCAGGCTAAGGTTGCACTCAGGTTGTACTTTGTGAAGACTAAAATCCTTTTCACACTTCATTGAATGGTTTGAGCTTCCAGATTTTGTGCCCCAGCTCTTTGAGTCAACTGAGCTATCTGGATTTTTTTCCTTAAATAGTATCTTAAACAGAAGATAACAGAGAGATTTAATGCAGTAAGAATTTATGTGGGAAGTAAGAAACGGGAAGAAACCATAGTCTATTTGCTTGACAACACTATTTCTTGAGAATTATAAAGACCATGGAAAAATATTTTTTAAATCATTTAGTGGGCCTTTAACTACAGAGCCTCTTTTGTGCAAGCCCTTCATATAATTTTAAGTAGCTGTAGAAAACTTAACAAGTTGTCAGTTGTCTTAATGCACAAAAATAAGTATGATATCAGCACGCAATTAATTCCACTATATGATAAAGAGCTTTTCTGAGTCTATGAATTAATTTTAAAGAAGATAAATGTTTTAGTTTAAAACAAGTGTCATCTGGAAAAGTTTTAAAGGTTTTCTGCTTTTCTTTTTTTTCCTATGAAAATGTAAATTCCAGAAAATAAGCTTGACAGTCATATTCACCTATTTTTAGCAAGGTACTGTGTTTGACTTGTTTCAGAAAGAATAAGAAACAGATGATGAAACATTGTAACTTTGAACTTATTTTTAGTTTGCTGATGGATGAATGTTGAGAGACTAGTTGTTAGAAGTTGTAGCAGTCAGCTATTTTTACAGGATTCCTATATCTAACGTTCTGTCAACTCACGGCATAATGTCACCTCTAGATGTTTTCAGCTGCGTGAGATCTTGCAAGTAGCCTCTTCGTAGGCTGTCTCCCAAGTCCATGAGGAATGCATGTATGAGGACATCAGTTTTCATCGTACACAAAGTACTTTTCTATGCCTCATGTAGGAGAGATTTTTTGCAAGTTGATGTGTGCTGTTCAAGAATACTTGGCTAACATCTGTTGCCAAGATCTTAGCCAACTGAGAGCCTCTTAGGTCAATCTTGCCGTCTGTTTTACAGTTGATGACTTAATTGGAACTTAACCAGATGAAGATATATGGCTATTGGGTATACTTAGTACCATTTTGTCTGAAGATCTTGGAGGGTGGTGACATAAGTGTAGTCATAGCCAAAGAGGTAAATCTTTTCAGCCTGTCGTTGGCTTTACCAGGCAAACCAAGTTTGATCACAGTGGGCATAGTCTAGTCGTGTCTCCAACAGGTAGGACTCCACAATCAATTCACGCCAGACAAAGGAAGAGGCCCTCCACCAGCTGGTATACTGGTGGCTCCAAGGTTTAAACTTTGGATCCTAAATAAGGAAGCTAAGGACATGTCTGAGAAGTTGAGTTTCTCAAACCTGTGTTAAGTGAGGTTCAGTGTTTGGGGTTTCTTTTAAAGTTTTTGTCTCCCTCATTTGTATTAGCCAGGAGAAATCCCCTACTTAATTTTATATTGTGGAAATGGGAATGTGATTGTTTGCTCACACATTTAGGCATCTACATCTTTTAAGACTGTGTGAAGAAGCAGCCCAAAAAGTGTGTTACAACCCTGAATGCTGTCGCATAAAATAGCTGTGCCCAGGAATCCTGGGAGACCTCAAACTGTCACTGATATTTCAAAGAAAATCAGATGTGCTTATCAAATCATTAAAATATAAGTCAAAAGCAGTCTGTTGAGGCATGGATGGAAAAAGAAAGTCACCAAGCATTTGATTCATATGATTCCAAGCAAAGGTGTTTAATTATGAGACTAAAAATTTTCTTGATTCTTGTTGTTGCGTTGCAGAAAGTAGATAGTAATAGAGGTTTTCTATAAAGCTGTGCAGCCATTGTCAGATATAATATCTTAATTGAACTTCTCAGCCTGGACTTGTAAATAGGTAGAAAACCGTCTCTTTAGACTTCTCAGATGAGATACTGTTTTCTCCCTACTGTGGTCTAGCGTTGCTACCTGAAAAAAGGTAGCGATGCACTCTTGCTGTCGTTGAGCAGCAGCACTTCTGAGAAGATCAGTCACATCAGCTGTTCAGAAAAAAAGTGCAAGGAGGTTTGCCTGTGTTGTCCTCAAAAATGTTAACATTTTTTAAACTGCAAAGATCACATGCTGCAAGAGAGTCCTCCATGGTGGACAGCGTGCTTGTGTCGTGCCTGGCTGGGGTCTGCGCACAGAACAGTTGTGAAATAGGACTGTGTTTTGACTCTACTTTCATTTAGGGGGTTGGTTTATTTTCTGAATCTCGTTTCCTAGTGTTTTCTAAAACCTTTATTTATGGCAAAAATAATGCATGTAATAAAGGTTCGTGGAGAATCTTGCATCTCCTCACAAGCTAGGCTGAACCTAAATTACTGTCTCCCTCACAATTAAAGAGAGACCAAAACAGAAATATATTTATTTCATAAACCACTTCAGTCTCAAGGTGCTGTCGGTACATTTGGTGTAACTTGTATGCGTCCACAAAACAGGAATGACAGTGATATGTTAACTGTCCTTGTCACGGTAATACCGTGCCGGGACTAAAAAATTGTAGATGGAGCTATGAATGTCTCCTTCATGTAATTAATAAACAAGGAAACAGAACTTGTATAAATTTATTTTTAGCCTAGCTTGCTTTCCTTCTAAGCTTACCTGTGTTTTTGTTTTTTAAAACTAGTGCTGGTGTCACCTCTAAAAAGCATATGGAAGCTAACTCAAAAGTTTGCGTGTGGTTTTGCGTTGGATCCTAGCTGGAGCAGCCGCTCTGACAGGTCTCGTGTTCGCTCGTATGAATCTGTGCGTTACAGCACAACTGATGTCCGTTAGGCACAAATGCACAAAAATCAATAGTATTGTGCGTTCATTATAAGCTTTTATGTAGACGAGGAAATTATTTTGCTTACTTTTTTGTGGTGTTATGCACAAAGAATGCCTGAAGGTTTGTTTCTAGAAAATAAGTTTTAACTGTGCTTTCGATAGCCAAATACGCCTTCGTGCCCCTCTGGACTCGCCTCTGACCACAGTCCTCATACGGAAGCAGAAAGTTAGGGTTTCTGTCTTCATTCTTTTGCACATCTCCTATATAGATTTGGACAAGTGGTATTCCTCTAGTCACGCTAAGTGAGAATAATTAGGTATCCAGTACACAGCAAAAACGTGTACGGTGCCGAGACACTGAAGGTTACTTTGTTAGGCAGTGGTTCTTACTGCCTTTGAGGAATAGGAGGATTCCGGGCTTCAGTCTGCTCCCATGTTCTGGTTTCTTTGGTATGGTGAAATCCTTCGTGACTCTGCGCTTTGTCTCCACGCAGCTTCCTCATGCAGGGTGCTTGACTGACTTGTGCGGCTGGTTTATGTGGGCTTTTCAAATCAAAACATCAGCTGGTACCAAATTCTGTCCTTAGGTTTCTGTGTAATGTTGGTTTCTTCTCCAGCCAGAGTAGATTTGGGCAAGCAGAGCAAGGTTTTAAATTTGAAATAAGAAAAAAATGTAGACACTGGAGCCCATATACATTCAATAACTATCAGTGAGCTTACATTTACACTATAATACATAAAAAGAAAAAACACTTTTGGTAAAATGTGTGGAGGGGAGAATAACCCCTTACTTAATAAAAATGTAAACTCAAGGGATAGTTTTCCCTTGGTATCTCATTAGAAAATTCTTTTGCCTGGCAAAATAAGGAACTTGTGAAAAGAAAATCAATTATGCAAGGGCTCCTTAAGCCATTTTCAAAGTTTTATCTTCCCCCTTCCTGTTTTACACATAGGCCTGTTTGTTTCTGTAAGCAGTGTATTATACAGGAAAACTTAAGAAAAAGTTGAAGTTGACATTTTTTTGAGAAAGGGCTATTTTACTTTCCATATATTCTCCACAGCAAAAATCTCCCTTTATTTTCCATACTTTTCTGTGTTAGAAATTTGAGTTTTGTCCATTTCCACAACTAAGGAACTCTTAAAACCACAAAGCAGGATCGGTATGTTTTGTAAGACTAGCTGATCTTATCATTTACAGTTAGTTTACTGAAGTAATAGTAATCACGTGCTCCATGCTCTGTTTTACATTCCTTCTAATTTAGATTTACCTTACGCGGTAGTGCTAATTCATTGACAGTAAGGTTAGTGAAGGAACTGCTAAGGCAACTTACTGAAAGTGACCCTAACAAAAGTGTATGTTTAAGGTGAAGAGAAAGTATCTAATCAGGAAGTACATGAGGTTTTCATGATCGTAGGTATTCAGTTAAAGCAAAAGTGTGAGTTACAGGGTTTATAAATTATGCAGTCAAGTCTGAATGATCCAAAATATATCCTGTATTTTACTCCTCCTTAGGTGCTTGCAAAGAAAGATAACGTGTGCGTAATCTCGAAAAACTACTCTAGTGCAATATATAGCGTATTTTTTAAGCTGATAAAACAGAAATCTCTGAGGAGATAACAGCCTAGAGACCCGCGATATCTGGGGGTCCCTAGAAAAGTAAGGACATAGATCATTTTTTCAGGTATTTATTTATTTTCCATACGTATATTGAGTTTCTAATAATGGATACTTTTTACATTTAAGTTCAAACATTTGTGTCATTATGAAAAATGCCTTATTAATGACATGTTAGAAGTGCATTTTCCCATTGTTTTAAGGGAGAGGAGGCAACTAAAAGTCTTACTTAATGTGCTTTCTTTAGGTTTCCTGTGCTTTTTTACTATAATAAAAGCATATTACTAGACTTTCCTAAATATATTGTTTTCAACATGACAAAGTTACATAAGAGAATCCCCTTGTTCTTAAAGAAAAATGCAATTATTTTCTATTCTGAATCTCCAGACTGCTGTTTTAGAAAATCGTATCTGATTATTTGCTCAGCAGAAGATTATTGAGTTGATTTAGCCGTGATTTTACTTAACAAAGCTTCAACTGAATTCCTACTGTGGAGTCCAAAAAAGGTAGAGAGATATAAATGATACATTCAAACTGTGATTTTTGTGAACAGGGCCATCAATGCACCCCTCGGAGCTAATAGCGGAGATGAGAAACAGTGGGTTTGCACTGAAACAAAACGTACTGGGGAGAAACTTGACCGCAAATGATCCGTCGCAGGTAATGATCTTTTTACCAGTAAGCTGAAAATGTCGATAAATCTAAATGTGATTGCTTGTGAATTGCTACTTAATGTTTTCAAATATGCATATCCATAGGAAAGCTGAATAGCTATACCAGTAGAAAAATGTCCAAAACCTGTTTTCAGCTTTGTTTCAGTCAGAATGGCAAATGATAAATTACTTCTTTTAAACCCACATATAATAAATTAGATCCCTCCTCTGAGCGACTAGAAACTGAATTTTTCAAAAAGGGGATGGTCAGGGGTTTTGCCACATACTTCTGATGCAGTGCTAGCCTTTGGATGAAGTTTGAGGAACTACACACAAATAATCACTGCCAGGAATGCTCTATCTGAAGATTTTTTTACTTGATTGACTATTGTTACATCTATTATTTCTGGGAGTGAAAATGTTCAATTGTCTTTACTTAAGACTGCACAATGTATGTTTCTAATTGAGGTGCTTTAATAAAAATGGTAAGTGAAAAATTAATATAAACTGCTTGAGTGAGCCACCATGAAACAGCCATTGTTCATACAGCAGGATAGTCAAACCACTAGTAAAGAGGGAACGACGTCCTCGGCTGGTCTTGACATCTTGAGTGAATCGACAGTACATTGTGTCTCCACAGATGGATATACCTTTGCATTTAAAAAAACTGTGTACCCCAGAAAAATGCAGCATATGGGCACTGTTGCTTTTTAATCTTTATTTCTTCTTTCCCCTCCTGAGCGTGGCTAAAATTAAAAACATCACGGTGGAGAACTGTAGTGTACCAGATGCACATAATTTGAAGAATTCAGGATCTTCAAAGTAGCTGTGCTTTGCTGATTGCGTTACTGTATGTAGATTATATGATTACAGTATTTTGCATTGCTAGAACACTTAAAGAACATTTAAAGACTAATAACACAACAGTGAGATAGATGTGTTAATACCCATTTTCCTAATGACTAAACCGAGACAGAAAAGTAATTTGCTTAAATTACTCTGGATTCGAGCAGGACTAGCACCTTACATATTCATTTGAGCGTGATAACAATGGAGTGACTTATCCTGGGGAATCATGTGGGCTCCAAAATTGGCTCATTTTTATTAACTGTTTCAGAAATGTTTCTTTCCCTAGCAATGATTTTTTTCATGTGTTACTAATAACTCCTGTTGTATAACCCCCACATCATAACACCTACTCAGCTTTGAGGCAGAATGTGGGGTTTTTTTCCCCTTTGTAGCGAGTTTGCTGCTTTTTCCAAAGAGTCTTAAGCTGATGTAGTAATACAAAAAAATTTGTGCCTGTGCAAAAATAAGGTACATAGAAACATCACTTTTAAAACAGAAATCTGAATGAAGAGATTATTTTTATACATAAGAACTTAATGTCTTACCACATTTTCCTAGGAATTTGTTGCAAGTGAAGGAGATGATGATCCAGAAGTTGAATTTTTAAAATCACTGTCAACCAAACAAAAACAGAAACTTCTAAGGTAAGTGTGGTAGGTCTGTATCTCCAGTAGTTCTGACTCTGTGGTTGTCCCTGTAACTCTTCTATGCCAGTGAAGAATTTAGCACCATCAGTACAGAAGAAAATCAGCTTCGTTTAACATATGCTTGACCGCAAACGGCATTATGCAGCATGTTTTTTTCATCTGGTTGTTTTGTTATCATCTGGCTGTTCTATTCTAGTTGTGATGCCTTTGTACTGGGGCTTGTTTCCAGCTTAACTGGGATACTGAAATAATAATAATTGGTTCACTGAAGATGCTGTCCGTTGCTATTTTAAAATACTATTTTGCACTTCATTGATTACAGTATCGTCTTTCAGGATTAAAAATTCTATGTTCTCCTTTACTGGTTTACAACTTGGCAAAATTTGTTACCTTCTCCCATGTGGCGGAGCTGAAGCTGAAGTTGCCCTCCTGGGCCAAGGTTAGCCAAGCTCCCCTCGGCTCTCGGGTCGGGGCTTACCATTTGCAGCTTCAGCCGAGCGGTGTTCATTTTGTGCTCCTGTCCTACTGATTTCCTGTGTCAGGTGGCTTACTTTTTTTTTCCCCTTTCTTACTGTTAATTTGGAACATTATCTTGAAATTATCTGAAATGTTTAAAATGAAAAATACTAATTGCTGCCTGGTAGATCCCATACAGGTATCGCTGGTTAAAATGGCCTTGTAGGTTCAAAGGCATTTTCTACATGGGGAGTGGGAGGAGGGGAGAAAGGTGAATGGCTAAGCATGTACAGGAGTAGGTAGGTACATATGGTATTTGCATATATAATAAATCATTCTCTGAAAATAGTCATCGTATTTTATGTTAAATTAAGTAAGGAACAGGTACGTAGTTTAAGAAATTTAAAACAGTATTTTGTTTGAACTTCTGCTGGCCCAACATGATGAAATTCTAATACTTTACATTTTGAAAGTTGAAGTTCAGTAAATATTTGGGTCCTTTAGATTTTACTAGTCTGAAGGGATTTTTTTTTTTAATACACTGAAAGTAGTTTCACTATTCAGTCACTAATTTTTGGAGAAGAATAAACACAGAAAGCAAAGTAAAAATTAGGTGAAAGCAGTCAAATAGCAGTGAATGGGTGTGCATGATGGAATATTGTACTTATGGCTAGAAAATGTAAATTTCTAGTTGTAACAGAAGAGGTTATTCAAAAGATCAGTATTATTTGCCTGGAGAACTGAGACACATATGCTTTAAAATCTCAATTTCCATCATTAATAGAAAGTGAATGCTAATTGCATTTTTTCAGTTTCAAAATCTCTTATAAAAATGCACAAACAAAAGCAGCAGTGATTTTCCAAAGTCTCCAGAACAGACTGATAAGGGAAAAAAAAAAAAGCACTACTGAATGTATTTATTCCTAGCTACAAGGCTGAAATGGGCATATCTTACTTATGTTTTTTAAAACTAAAGAATTAAAAAAATCATATTCCTCCTGTTTTGAGGGAGCAGCTGTGGATTACAGGAGGATTCTTACTATGGTTAGCATCAGGTTAGAAGTTTAATAACTTTGCTGAAAGAGGAGAGGAATTGAACATGTTTTTCTGGAAAATAGTGTATTTACTGTGTAGGTTATCAGAAGTAGTGAACTTCGAAAGACAATGACTTTGTAATTTAGAATATCTTAACACAACTGATTGCGCTACTTTTCTGTTTTCAAAATAAAAGGAAGTTGGATCGTCTGGAGAAGAAAAAGAAGAAGAAGGACAGAAAGAAGAAAAAGCAGCAAAAGAAAAAAAGCAAAAGTAAACACAAGAAACATAAGATGAGATCCTCTTCCTCATCCTCCAGTGAGACTTCAGTAAGCAGCAGTGATAGCGAGACTGACAGCAGAGATAAAGCAGCACAAAAGAAGATGTATTCTAAGAAAAGAAAAAAAGACAAGTTTTCAGAGGCTAGCAGCAGCAGCAGCGATTCAGAAGGAAAGGCAAAGACGAGGAGGGAAAAACTTTATGAAGATCTCCCCAGTAGTCACGGTAACAAGGACAAAGACAGGGAGAAGTACAGACTTTTAAAGCAAGATAGCTCTGTAGAGAACAACAAATGGAGCACCTGTGAGGGGGAAGGAAGGTCCAAAAGCAGATACCATAGCACCGACAGGAGAGAGACTGAAAGAAAGGAGAGAGATAGTAGAAACCAAAGCATGGATGAGGGGAGCAGGAGAAGAAGCCCTTGCACAAGTCACAGCAGCTCCAGGCAATGGCAAATACGAAAAAGTCCAAGTCAAAGCCCCAGTGAAGAGTGGCACAGGAAAAATGAAACCAGAAGCCCCAGCACAGATGTGCACAGAGAGAAGAAGAAATGTAAAGAGCGCTACGGGGACAAGTGCAGTAAAGTGGAACGCAGAGAAAGGAGCAGGCGCAGTAGAAGCAGAAGCAGAGAGAGAAAAAAAAATAGATAGTGTAGGGGACAGGTGCAAACAAGAATGTCTCCATTTTTTGATGAATACCTTTAACAAGGGCTCAATTATGTATTGCTGTTCATTTTCCAACCTCTGTAACGAGCATTTCCTACATAAAGCCAACAGCATCATTTCTGTAATGTTGGAATGTTTGTAAATTAGGTATAAATGTTACGGTATTTTTCTTACTGTATAAATATACTTGTTGAGAAATACCTGTTGTATACAGGTGTATGTATACAACTCATAGACCTGATTTTAGGGTTTTTAATATTTCAGAGCAGTGTGTGATATTCTTCGTTTTGTCAGCGATGATTTCTGTTTCGCTACAACTGTGAGGGGAAGCAGAGAGTAATTTGGGATATGTTAAATGATAACAAACATTTGAGGGAGTTCTGGATAAAATCACTGCTTCAGATATCAAAACATTGTCTTGTAGATGGTGGTGGGGTTTTTTCATACTGAAGCATTTTTCCTAAAGTTCCCTGTAAGAGATCAATTTTGCGAGTTAAAACAACAGAGATACATAGTTCAGGTAAGTGTGTAGCCAACATTTTTTGACCTCCTGCAGTGTACAGCTTGGTAAGGGCTAGCTAAACATCTTGAACCCCTGTTGGTATGTGTCAGTACAATGTCAAGTTATTGTTCAATAATCTCCCAAGACATGGAAAGAATATTTACTGCCTCAACTGTTTCAGTTATTTCATTGTTTGTGGTAGAAAGTTAATGTAAATAGTAATCCTTTTGTTTTCATGAAACAAACTTTTTTTTTAATGTTTCTTTGTCATTTTCTGGACATATTGTTATGAAGATGAACTTCCATAATAAAATACCTTAGTCTTTAAAAACAGTGAGAATTGCCACCTCCAGAGTTATGAATCAGTAGAAAGGTACAAGGCAACACTTCAAAGGAAATGCTTTTCTGCCATTTCAGGGTGGCGGATGGAAGCATGTTAGGTAGTGGACAGGTGAAAAGGCTCAGTGTTCTGGCAAGCAGCTTTTTTCCTCTCCGTGCTCCCAGGACAAATCTTCTTTTATTACCAGTTCACTTCTACCTCTTAAAAAGGTCACTCAGAAGTTTTTCAGTATCACATGGAGTGTAATATATGGGAGAAGTGACCTGGCTTATCCTTTAAGCTCGTGTGAGTGAGTTTGAAAGGGTGAGAAATTAAGGGATGTCACCACCACCTTGTAAATGCTTTCGCATTAGGTTGCTCTTGCTGAAGTAGCTGGGAGTTGAAGGACGTGCGCAATGCAGTAGAGTCAGGCCCTGTGTTAACGCGCACGTGCAAGCTCTGATGTAGAAAGAACAGGAGGAGGCTGCCAAAGCGCCCATACAAACCGTCTAAACAAAACCGCTGGTGACGAATTTCTTACCCCTCTGCCGTACGAGAGGACAGGCAGAGTAATGCGATTGGGGAAAGGCATGTTCCGGTAGAACACGCAGCGTGAAAGGTCGGAGGAGTAACCATGAAGTACTGGAAGGTGCCTCTACTCCAGAGAAAGGTCTCCTGCTTACGGGTTGGTGGGGTGGTTGTGTGTGTGGCACGGGAGGTCTGCCTGCCGGTGTCTCGCCAACTGCAATGCACCTGGCTTCTGCCTGAAGAAGGATGGACAGCTTGGCAGCTGCCAAATGTTCGAGGCATTTTTGTGGGCTCTGTGTTTTATTTGTTTGCGTGTCGTTAAACTATATATGCTATGTACACTTTGCCTTTTTGCATGGGAAAAGACCGGCAAATGGCATGGGTTTATTGTGAGGGATGGCCACTGTGAATGAAAATTAAACCAGACGAGTAACTGCATTTTGGATGCGTCTGTCCCAAAAGCTACCTGTTGAAGAGCTTTGAAACAAAACACGCGACTCCTTTCCTGCTTCCAGTGCAGCCCTGACAGCCGCGGGGGAGGTCGGTGCTGCTTTGGAGGAGGGGGCTCGCGGCTTCC
>NW_010518222.1:18984-21912 GCF_000687285.1 Phaethon lepturus | reverse complement strand
AAAAAAACAACGAACAACCCATGATGAAGTTAGAGAAAATGATGAAGGTGGTCATCATGAGGGCTAAAAAAAGGATGATTTTCCCTCTAAGCAACAGCTGGTCACTGTTTTTAACTGGAAGAACACAAGATGATGTGTACATTTCACATGCGTATAAACATCGTAAGAATAAAGCACATACTGCTGGACTGTTTGCAATGGCCAAAAAAAAAAATTCTGCAAAAACTGGAAGTATTCTGCTGTTTGTTAACTTTGCTTCGCCTAGCGAACGTTGCCAGGCTCACGGTCTCCCCTTTTCCTTGCCAGGAGATGGCTCTTTGCGGTGGATGTGCTCGGGCGGCCTCCTCGAGTGAGGTAACACCCTGCAGCGCGCACGCAACCCGGGCTGTTCTGCTGGTGCGCTCTTCATCTTGCTTGGCCTCTTGATTTGGTTTGGTTCTTTCTCCGAATGTATTTTAACTGCAAGCGTCATCATATTCAAGTGATAGTTGTTCGGAGGTTTTTTTTGTCCCACAAACACTTTGAAGAAAGTTATTGTTTCAGAGACAGAATGGAATGCTGCCCTATTTATTTGAGGGAGGATCAGTAAATGCAATCCCGGTACAAACACTTTCACAAGCAGAATTTTTAGCGTGTAAACGTTAAGAACTGCAGCTCTTTGTACATTGCATTGATTTTTTTTTTTTTAATTTGGAAGATTAACTTTTGAAAAAAGTTGAACCTCCAAACAATATTTCTCTTGCTTATTACATTTAACAGATTGAAGAACTGCAAATTATTAGCTACCTTTTCTTCTGCTGTATATTAAAATATGCATGTAATTACACCTGTTTAACAATCATTCTTGCACTTATTAAGAAAAAATATTTTTCAAGATTTTATTCACGGGTCGCATTGTTTGCTCCAGCATGTGCCAGTGAGCATATTGGTTTTTTAAATCAAATATAGATGCTCTGTTTGCTATAGCTAGGACATTGAATGTTCTATAAACAGTCCCACTGGCTTTCTGTGTTACATGAGCCTTTATTGAATCCAGAATGAAATCTGAAAAACAAGGTACATTTTGTTTGCACGTATCATTGTTCAGTAAGTGAGCCACAGTAGGTTAGCTAAGTGCAAAAGCAGAGAGCTGTTGTTATTTGTTCTCTTGCTCAGGCTTTAACCATGGCATCCCACTGAAATAAAATACAAGGACTCTAGTAAGTTTATTTGGAGATAAAAAACAGGTCAAAATTAGGTGCAATGGCACTTTACTCCTGATATATAACATCAGCTGTGTAATAGTTTTTCCCAGTGCAATTTGTGTTCGTGTGCGATATAGCTTTCAGATAATTTTTTAACATGCAAACAGCTATTCTCAAGTAGAATTGCATTTTCAATTATATTCAGATTTTGTCAAGTCCCTTAAAGTATATATTAAGTAGATCATACTACTGAAGTTCAAAATATCATGCTACCTTAGGCTTTGCCTGTATTAAAAATATTTGCATGGGTATAATTATGCTAATATAGCCGTAGCCACAAACCTAGCCCTCTCAGCAAACGTACAACACATCTGTAACAGGAATTTATATCACAGTAACACAACAAGCTCTCGTACACAGTAGTAGACAACTCAGTCATGCAGACACGGTTCTAGCAAATACTAAAGCAAGCTATTAAGGGTTGGAGTACACTAGTGGTCTTGTGGTTTCTGCAGGTTTTTCTAAACCTGCTAATAGGTTTAGAGAGATAACTAGAAAGACATCAGCAATTAGTATGTACTCATCTTTTTGCCATGAGTGTTATAAAGTAGGACAAAAAGATAGTAATTTCAATGATTCCACAATGAGGAAACCACGGTACCTCTCCAACCCCTTTGCAGAAAAAGAGGATCTCAAAGTATTGATGATTCCCCACGGTGGATTGGTGATGTACAGTGACACGCAATCTTCATGTCATGGCTTCGTTAGCCTAAGTAGTGTGGCCATTAATGTTGTGTAATTTTGAGAGATGCTGTCCTTAAAATGTCCTTAAAATGTGAGGAAAGAGAATCTACTTTGGATTTCAAGTCTAAATGTGTTTACAAATTGAAATATATATCTCCGTACATTTATTTACATGATTTTAAATAAAAACTGCAAGCACTTTTTTAAAATATAAGCTTTCTTCAAAAGACTGTTATGACCACAAAATCCATAATATAATATTCTGTCAGAAAGGACTCTTAAGGAGAAGATGAAGGGGAACTAAAAAAAAAATATTTTATGTTCTCCAGTATTAATCTCCAGTAATATTTCATTTCTCAAGCCAATTTGTAATATACTCATGGTAGAAGTATCAGTATTGGATGTCTGCCTTCCTGATTTACTTACTGCTGGTAAAGTAGCAGCGATTAATGTGAGTGGCGTACTGCTTAAATTTATTAGAAAACATGAAGGAGAAGTAAACTCAGAAAACAGGTCTTTAGAAAAATAGCAGGAGCACCAAAACCAAGGCTATATGTCCGTTAAATCATTCATCAGACCACGGTTGGGTATGCAGTCTTTTAAAATAGTAATGGAAACAGGACCTAGCAAATGAAATCAGAGTCCGATGCTGCTCTATCTGTGTCACAAATGTTGACCTCACTGCGAGAAGGATATTGCCTATAAAACACATTTGGCAGCAATTATGGCACAAGTTAATTTATTTCCTAACAGAAAAGATGCATTCACAATAGTAATTGTTTAGTTTCATCACTCTGGGTATTATATTTGATGTTGCGTGGCCCACTGCCAAATGGGTAGAGTATATATTTTAGGGACCTAGAAGAATTCTGAGAGGAAGGACTCAGAAATATTTATATATTTTATATTTATGCTTGAAAAATCCCATCTCTGAACTTGGAATAAAACATTAAAAGCAATCCACCTTCATAAGCCCTACCTTAATTAAAAATTGAATACA
>NW_010518222.1:6676-18953 GCF_000687285.1 Phaethon lepturus | reverse complement strand
ATTCCTGCTCTTATAACCTTACTCTTCAATATTGCAACATCGTTTTGTTAATGTATATTCATATGTATTTATGCATACATAGACACAATATTACACTTTTCAGCAGAGCATTTACTCAAATTTTGGGTTGAACACCACTAATAACAATCCTCTGTGTTAGAAAATGGTAATAATTATTATAGATCAAATTTTATTCCCAGATGTGTAAACCAAGAGTAATTCATTGCATTAAGTGGAATTAAACTGTAGAAAACCAATCTGAGATCAAAGGTAGCTATGATCCTAACTGCTGTAGCTGCTAATCTAAATATATTATGTCTATCCTTATCTATCCCAATAAGGCTGGATCACCATCTTTCTTCTTTTTCGTGGAGCTCTTTAGAATACTATACTTTTGTACTACATTTTCCAAAAGTTATACTAGCAGAAGCATACAGTCAAATTAAATAGAACACTCTTCTCCTCCATCACCTCAACATAAAAGTTATGCTTCAGAAGTCAGATGGCAAGAAGAAACTATGCAGTTGGAGGTAACACCGTGCATGTTGTTAGGCAGAGTTAAAATTAGGAACTTTCTCTTAACTTTGGTGCTTGGAATTTATTCAATTCTTGGATTATTATGCTGGCAAGTACAGAATATTAGTTTCACTTACTGGAGCATACATGTTGGCAAGAATGGTGCATAGATTTACATTTTAAAGGTGTTTAGGGAAATTGTCTCCCCTGTGGACATACTTCATAACTGTTATTATTGCTACTGGAGGTTACACATGTGTATAGAAGAGCAAGTACTCCCCGTAAGGTAAAGCAGAGTAAAAAAAATCATAAAAGGTATGTTAATTATTTATAACTACAAAACAAAATACTTGAAATTGTGGCAAATTAAAAGAGCATTTATTTACACACAAACAGGATTGTTTAAAACCACAGGCCTTGCCCATAGCACAGAAGTGAAGCCAAGTAAGTCACAAAGCATATTAACCTTATCTTAGATTTTTCAGACACATAATACCTACAAGGAGAGTCTGGTTTGTTAGATTAAGGCTTTTTTTTTTTTTTTCAAATGTTGTGTTTTGCCGAAGGTGGCCACATATTTGACGGACTCCACTCTCAGAAAATCTAATTTAAAAGGCTTCTTTTGAAAGTGCCTCAAGGGACACAGTCCAGAGCAACATGTGATCTGGGGTATTTGTCAATGCAACAGTTGTTCCAGTATTTGAAAAGAGAAGACAGTATCTCATTAATAAATTTTGCGTTAGAAAAATGGGTAGGTCCTACATGAGATTTCCTTGAGTTTTAAAAAATTCATAATGGGAGGAACTGACCTAACTATTTCATGGGTTTGTATGCAGCTGATCATGTTAATGTTATGTATTGAAAATGATAATACCTCTTCCCTAAGTGTTGGGATATCAGAACAGTGACATAAATTTACCTGAAAAAAATGCCATGTAATTAACCAGTTTTACAGCCTGGTAAACTACAGTACATTAGATGCAAGGGAGCCATGTTTACAGGAAGAAAAGGAAATATTTCTTTGGCACGTTGATTTATTTTCAGAATAACTCCTCTTGAAGATGAATTGGTGAAACTAAAGTAAAGCAGAGCAGTATGTATAGATCAATTTGTCATATGGCTCTGCAGTTTATTATTGTCCAAATAGCTTATATTTTTCTCTGTATTCACTATTTAGCTAATCAGTGTGTCTGAGATCCTCCCCTATACAGTGTATGATGCAGGCTAGCTTTAAGTTCTTTGCTTCTAAACTGTGAAATTGGAGAGGTGTTTCTGTTTCAGTGGGTTTCAGGATTAAAAGTTTAGGAAAAATACGTCTCTGCCTTGCAGCCTTGAGCTTTTTGTTCCCAGAAACAGTCATGGTATTACCCGTTTTGGATGAACAGTTCCCTACCTATTACACCATTGGAATGGAACCTCCCAGTCCCAGACAAGGACCAGCATCTGAGTTGTACTCTCGTTCAGAGGGCAATGAAGATTTACAGAGACCTTGCAAACAACCCTCTTCCATGACATTCTACAGATGCTTTTCCAAAGGGGCTGTTTCCACATGGTGCTGCGTGATCTCTCTCAATTTTAAGTTACGTGTAGAGAAGAGGCTGAAATGTACATCTGCGTCCTTCTTTCACCTTACTTATGATGCAGCTGCACTTTGGTATAGGACTAAAATTATTGGTATTACTAGTATTATTAACTGCAGTTAATACCATTAACACACAGTTGAGTTGAATATCTGATTGTTACAGACTAGGAATTACCAACTCAGTGTTGGTATGGAGATTTTGAGCCTAAAATCCAAACATGCTGAGTACATATCCCTCTGCCTAGGAACTTGAAAACTACGTACTGCTTATTCACATCAGCCCAGTCATTTGCAGATGGCAGGTGACATCTCCAAAGGAAATAGCTCTAATCTCTTGAAGAAGCTGCCCAGGAAAAAGGCTTTATTAGCCGTTATCCCTGTTATCCTATACCAATGCTATTGTGTCTAGCAAGATCAACATCTGTAAAAACAGGAAGACTGGGGGGAACCTTCCCCATATTGAGAACATCTATTCAGTGAACTGGATGAAAGGAGGAAACTTCTGGTGCTGTGTGCTACAGACTGTTGGCCCAGATATGGGTGAGTATGTCCGTAACTGGCCGAGTTTTTAGCATCTCGAGCAGGTTCACTGATGTAAAAATCCTTCCAGTTTGCTTTGATTAGTGCTGGACTTGCCTTCCTCTGTACGTGCTCAGCTGTTGCAAAGGGATTCACCGTTCCTACATGCCACCATGAAAGTACTAAGAAAAAACTGAAAAGTACAGTGAGAAAAGAGGCTTGAACTGACTAAAAGCCTTTAAAAGGATGGTGTTTCTGGAAAAAGCCCATTTATACAACTATCTGACAACTGAAGAGTCCATTTTACCTCATTCTTGAATAGGAATTTAGTACTAAGTGAAAAACATTTTAGCAAATGAAACAAATATAAATTCAGTTCAACTGTACTTTCACCAACATTAAAAAAGCTGTGTTAGAGCAGGAAGTTGACTCAGTAAATCCCTTTTTTCTGTTAAAGTGCACTTTGGTTTAGGTCTGCTGCTTCTCTTGTAGATAAGGGTTCCTTCTCACAGCGGCATTGCCATGAGGAGCTCTTAAAGACTTTGATATGAAATGAAAATTTGTCCTTAGCTGTTCAGTCAATACCAGAAACTTCCATCATAAGTGAAAATAAGAATGAATATTTCATATAAAAATGTGCAGCTGTAGTAAGCTGAACCCTTTACTTTCAGCAGTGAAATGGTTGCCCATCTGTACTCACAACTTTGTATGCAGCAAACAATTCATTTTCTAGCTAAATGGTGTTGCTACTGTCATTGGCTAAGTCTCCATTTTTTTTCTCCAACCTTTTAAGGATTCATATAGTGTGTGGAGCACAGGATAAGATCTCAAGGCTCCCATAAACTTCCTCCCATTTTCTGGCTTGAGCCCACATCAAGTCTACAACCAGTCAGAATCTCAAAATGTGTTATGCGAAGACAGGCTTAGATGAGCTGCAGGGTTTTTTTCATCATATGGTTGCCTTGTAATTTTTGTTGCCAAGGGGACAAACCAAGAGGAAATGGATTTAAACAACTGCAAGGGATGAATTTTAAAGCTGCTGTTAATAATATTTGAACACTGAATCTAATGTGTATGCAGGAGGAATGAAGGATAATGATGTCATTTCAGAAAATAAAAAAACCCAACTATTCTTTCCCTCCCATGCTCTTCTCTCTCATGTCCATATCATTTGAGAACTTGAGCTTTGAAAAAATAGAACTCTAAACACCCAGGCGACTACAGAAACATGGGAAGGTAAAGGGCATAAAAATATTGAACCTGTTATATCTCATAACTCCCTATTACTTTAACGTACACAGACATTCTTGAACATGAAGAAGGTCCAAAATGCACATCTGGTTTGTAAAATTCTACTCTAACAGCAGAAAGAAGCTGCTGCAGACAGCAAGAGAGACATTTCTACACTTCCCCTCCTCCTTGAGCATTTTTCAATAGGGAAGACTTGCCAAGAATGACAGGAGGGAAGCCGGCAGCAGGATAAAAACCTGTGTAGTTTTTAGGACTGCTCTTTGCATGAACTAGCTGGAACTAACTGTATGCAAACTTAGACCACTAGTTTGCATACAACACCATGCCCCACATCGCAGCGCCCATCGTCCCGCTCACGTGGCTACAAGCAGCCTTCCTCCTTTCCTCTTCCAGGTTACTGTCTGTGTTTTCTTCTGTGGCCTAATGCATGAAAACTCACAGAGGCTTCACTGTAGGAGTATTGCTGGTGCCTTCAGACATTTATGCCTGCAAAGTCACCCTCGCTGCAGACATCTTCTGCAGATGCTTTTTCTAATAATGCCACTGTTCATTCCTCTGTAGTGAAACAGATGTTGTACCTGGGTATTGAAACTATCCTCAGAAAAGTTAGGGAGAAACAGTTCTTAGAGAATTTATTCAAGCTGGAGAGAACACAAAGCCTTTCTCCAGATCTGCATATGTGCCTAGAGAAGGCTACCAGTATTGTTGCACCCAACACTTGGCCCTATCTAAGTCTGTTGCCTGGGTCTTTACACTTTGAGATCCATGAGCATTACTTTTGTGACATTGAATTTACCTAGATCCATCTTTGTTTCCTGATATAATTTTGGTCTACCACCAGGCAAGCCCTGCTAGAATTATAAACCAGACATTTTTCTATCTGATTTTGAGGACTGTACCAAGACTTCTCTGTTAGAAGATACCTTCCTGCTCAGGTACCACAATGACCAAAGGACATCATGCTTCTTCACTGTTTTTAAGGAAGAATTTGTCACTCAGACAAATGAATTGAGATCCCTCTTGGAAGGGATTTAAATTCCCATTTCTTGCAAAAATAACCTAGACTAGCCTAGCTAATGGTATGCTGAGTTGGGCACAGTCCCTGCATTTGACACTGAGACTATTCCATGTTGCAGTCCTCATACATGGCATTATTGACATTTAAGACCAGAAGTGTTTAACCTAGCTCACTCCTGGAATGTCATAGCAGTGTCCTTGATCAAGAGAGCCCTCAGTCCAAACAAAGGGAGGAATGAAAATTGAGTCAGGGTTTGCTACACTCCATGTGGACAGTCTGCCTATGAAACTATGCTGTGCATATGTGGACAACTCTATTCCGCATGAAAAGGAACAAGCTTTTCTTTCAGGTATGTGCTAGCCAGAGAACTTCATGATCCATCAACTTGACATGATAGGAAGTGCCTCAGTCCCAAGAAGGAGAAAGTTTGAATACCCTTGTCTATATTCTTCCTTGCTAAGGCAGTCCAGCATCATTTTATAAGACAGCAGATGCTCTCTGCCCATATCTCAGTACTTTTATCAAGGCCCTGAAAGCCGTAGCAAGCAGTAGGCATCTAATACATTTGCAAGCATATACCAAGCTGGACTAAACACATTTCCTTTGGATCCAGCTCCAGATTCATTACCTCCTACTTTTTGTCTCAGGAAAACCTCCAAACAGGTCTCTCACTTCATATAATGCTCTCAACTTTGGGAACATCTTTATTTGAATCCTTTTGTATGAATTGGAAAGGAAATGCTCAAAGTACTTTGAAAAGGCAAATTTATCTTCCAAATAGTGTAATAAGACTTAGTTTGCTTCAGCAATTTTATTCAGGAACAGTATTTATAATGACTGATAAACAGTTTTGAGAAAAAAGAATATATACCAGTTTTGCCTTCTGACTTTCAGCTGTCTCAAGCTTCCATTAAGCTATAAGCATCAGCAGTCTGATAGAGAAACGTGTACCAAGTACAGCAGTGACAGTCATGCATTGCTTACAAGAGTATTTTCCTTACAATTGTGGCAGGGATAGGTGATTTTTCAACCTTGATAGGAGATTTGAGAAGTGAAATTTTCTATGAGAACATAAATGCCTTGTAACCTAAAGGTGCTGAAGACACTTAATTAAGACCAGGGGGGAATTGCAAACTCTAGAAATTAAGGAATTTTAACAT
This sequence comes from Phaethon lepturus, assembly GCF_000687285.1. Lineage (NCBI taxonomy): Eukaryota > Metazoa > Chordata > Aves > Phaethontiformes > Phaethontidae > Phaethon > Phaethon lepturus. Next base: position 12,907 of record NW_010518222.1, on the reverse strand, counting down.
CTGTTAAAACTCAATAAGCATTTCTCCAAAGAGTGAAATAATAAATCTGATAGACTTTCAGTGTAGAAACTTCAAGAGAATCAACAAAAGAGATTTATACTTCAAATTAATTTGGCAGATGGCTCAAAAAAGATTTCTTCATTTCTCTTCAAAATTGTAAATAAATCAGTTGAACACCCAGGAGTAACTAAGAGAAATTTAAGGACTACATTTACCAAGTATCAGATGAGGAGAGGCATATAGTGTAATCAAGTATCTGGCACTGCAACAAGCTCATAAAGCAGGAAATGTGTCGGGTCCCTAGTAGTTTGTCTGCAGAACTGGCCCCCAGGGTGGTTCAAGCTGCCGCTGGGACCAGTCCTGACTTCTTGTTGCTACCTAGAATTTCAGATATGCCTATGTGGCATGATGCAGTGCTGTGCAGAGATAGGCAACCTAGCTTCAAGTGTTCAGAGATGGCTTAGGTAACAGAAGCTCTATATCCACACTACTGCAGTACCTTGACTCAGTTAATTAGTTCTGGGCAACAGAGCATTTTAGCCCAGGTGGACACTGTGCTAATGTTACCATCCTGCTCCTGGTACCCATGTGGTTGCATCATGTAGACACACGTAATTATCAAATATACACTACAGGGAATGAACGATCCACAATGCATGCAGACAATTAACATACCATCTCTGTTTTACAATACAATAAAATGCAGGCAATGTTTTTAGTGAAATTAAATAAAATTGAAGGTGTACAAATTAATTTACTGGTGCAACATGAAGCATTTTTCCCCAACAGATGCTGTAGCAGCTGCTACAGTTTTTGGTTACAGGAAGCCAACACTGATTGAGGGACACTGTAGTGCAGAAAATGGACAGAGAGGGCAAACGGAAAACAGAAGTTCGTTGTATCTTCCACTGCAAGTATTAGGAGACCTCAAATTAAACTAGAAGTTACTAATTAAAACAGAAGGGGATAATTCTTTGTGCAACATGTGGAGCACCTTGCCACAGGACAAAAGTTTACATGGGATCAATACAAGTTTAAAAGAAGAATGTGGAAGAAAACCCATTCGAGACTTAAATATGAAGACATGAAAAACAATAAGACACAGAGAAAATATTAATTATATTTATAATCACGATTTTCTCATACTCTTCATTAGTAACAGTCAAATAGTGCCTGAATGCCTTCCTGGAGGAAGTGCAGTAGATAATAAGAAAGTGTATTCTGTTAAAATAGATACCAGTAATCTTTGCAAAAGAAGACATTATGTAAAATCATAGAATTGTGGAACAGTTTGGTTTGGAAGGGACCTTTGAAGATCACCTAGTCCAACCCTCCTGCCGTGGGCAGGGACATCTTTCTCTCGAAGCCCCATCCAACCTGACCTTCAACATTTCCAATGATGGGGCATCCACTTCTCTGGACAACCTGTTCCAGTGTCTCACCACTCCCATTGAAAGTAATTTCTTCCTTATGTCCAATCTAACCTTACCCTCTTTCAGTTGAAAACTGTTGTCTCTTGTCCTGTCACTACAGACCCTGGTAAAAAGTCTCTCTCCATCTTTCTTATAAACCCGGCTTTAAGTACTGGAAGGCCACAATAAGGCCTCTCCAGAGCCTTCTCTTCTCTAAGCTGAACAACCCCAGCTCTTAACAGCCTTTCTTCACAGGAGAGGTGTTCCAGCGCTCTGATCAATTTTGTGAGCCTCCTCTGGTCCCACAATAACAGATCTAAAATCTCATCCCAGATGTAGTCCCAGACTACAGAGGAAGTCAAGATGGCTTGCCTAAGGTTACTTTCATGGTCCTGATTTCAATGAATGGACAAGTTCATGCTAGAAGCTTTGTTGTGTTTAGTGACAGTCCTTCAAATGTGGGTGTCAAGTCTGCTGTCATAACGTATGTGGTAGATTTGACCATAGGTGGCAAAATTTTACAATAAACAAGGCATATAAAGGAGAATTTACTCATATAGGCATTTAAGTGTAATATCTAATTACATTAAAAGTTTCTAAAAACATCTGTCGTAACTTAGCAGTATTCTCACCTTTGTCTCCCTTTACAAAGAGCAAACTCTATTGCAATATTCTCACAGCTGGAAAATAAAAGGTAAGCTTTAAGCCTGTTTAGGAGTACTAAATTCTCATTTTCAAATATTTAGGTTTTCTAGTTACAGCAGCATTTCCATAATATCTTAAATAAATTTGCTATTTGCAGCCCTGAATGTCAGTTTAGATTTTCCATTACCACAGCCTTAGGGATTATTGAATTATATGCAAGGATTATTTTGTACTGAAAAATATAAAAAGAAAACAGTTCTCATAAATTAACACTGCAAAAGAACTATGCTGTTTAACTAATATTTGTGCCATACTCAGTTGGAGAGCTCCAACTAAAAGCTATTGTTACTATCTCTAGTAACAACAAATTAGTCTTTTAAATAGCTTTTCAAATACTCTTTCAAATATTTGTAAATTATAATAATTTTTTGCAAATTAGTTTTATATTCCTAATCTCTTGCTCTAATGCCACATGTCCTGTCAAGATGGTTAAACTGGGACAGATTGCTTGTGATTTGTTGCAGTTTTAGAAAGCTACAGATCAGTAAAGGGAAAGCATTTAACATAGTTATTGGCCAGCCGTTTCTTTTAGCAAACTATAGTGAATCATGTACCCTTATAATGACTGAAGATTAAAGGATTCATCTAATGTAACTATGATGTCTAATTTACAAAGAATATGAAATCTTCAGATGTACAAAAGATCCAGCTGTCTAAAGCTACTGATAATCAAGACATCTATCAGTATTTTCACCTCCTAAATTAAGCATTTAAACACCTATCAAGACTACTGTTTCTCCATCTGAAACTTCGTAATTTCTTAGTGATGAGATAAGTCCAAAACCTGGGATAAAAAAAGTATAATCACATTTAAGAAGAGTGTAAAACTGTAGTTCCCGTCTGACTGCAGGTAAAACATAAATCAACCATTTCAAGGGTTGCTCTGTTCAAACTAGCACAGTCCTGTAATGTGTTGTGTTGATGTTTTGTGCATCTTGTTAATGAAGTAGTTTTAATGATAAGCATAGACAGAAATCAAGCAACAGCTGCTATACATACCCTGAAACTTTCATTATTAATGGGCTATTCCTAGATGACTTCAAGTAGCCTTTGAAAGATGAAGCATACACATTCCATATTAAATCTCAGAGGATCTCATTTCTTAGTCTTTCTTCTCCATTCCTGAACTGTCACAGTGCCCACTGTGTCTCCCTGCTCTGATCAAGATAAAAATCAATCAGGGGACTCAATCAAAATTACAAAGAACATTCCAAACATTGGACTTTTTTGTGAAAGTCATTTGAAATCTAACAATAAAACATTATTTAAAAGGTGATATCTTAGCATGCCTTTTTATTCCTCAAGTTTTGAGGAAAAAGAGATTTAAAGTATAGCAAAAGTTATCTATTAGAAGGTTACAGACATGTTTGAAAAAAGGCTGACTTAACCTCCTTCCTGTGTTAAACGGCTGAGGACACATTTCTTTGGAAATTTTATTACATTTAGAAGTTCTTATTTGTTTGTCTTTTTGTGTTTTAAAGACATGTTTTATGAAGAGCAATAATTCACGTGTACTGTTTCCTGCTCATCAGCTTTTGAGCATGCTCATTTCTAATGGGATTCCATTCCATTTTATGATGTGCTTGGCCAGCTATAAATTAAAAACTCCTCCAAGAGGTGTCGAAATAACTTCAGTCAGAGGTGATTGCAGGGGAGAGTTGGGTGTTTTTCTGTCCTGATGCAGAAGCCGTGCTGCAGCATGCCTGTACGTCAGAGTGATATTACAGCAGTACTGATGTAACAGTAGCGCTATTTAAACCCTGACTCAGAAAATCTGTGCCTGCCCTTAACCATTAAAGTTGTGTTCTACCCCTTTTTTGTCATTGCAATGACTTTTGTTTAGTACTGAATTAGCCGGTAGCATCCCCAGTCCCTTTCAATACATGACCAGGGGGTGCTATAAAACAACCAAAATTAGTTGATGTACCAACCAAACCAACCAAAATACCCAAATTGCAACCCTGGCAATGGTACATTTCATTAAAAAGAAAATGCAGTTCCTGAAATTGTGTTCCATTATTAGCAAGATGTCAACACAATAGCATAGCTGCTTGTTTTAATGCAATAAAAAGAAGAGTAAATTAAGTTCAAAGAAAGGAAAAAAATTAAGTACTTGCTGGGAGTGATGTTTTCTTACATCACAACTAACAAGCTTGTAATTTTTTACCTCAAATATCACACATAATAGTTAAAAATATTATTATACCAGTAGATGTCAGTACAGTCATTGAGCTCAACTACAGTATAGAAGAGTGTATTCTTCGTATTCACTGCTGCAGACAAGTGAAAGTATGCTGAGGAAAGTCGGTATATCATGAAACGCTTAGTCCGACAGTTTTGGAAAAGATTGAGTCTGTGCCTTTTAGAAGTACCTTTATAACATCCAAGAAATTGCATTTCATAGCATTGAAGAGATTTTCAGTGCTAAAAATTTCAAAGGTATTTTCTAAGCATCTTTTTTACTTGCTGAACAGCAACTCTAATTTTTCATTTTCTTTCCAAAACCGTTTGTACGTTAATGTATTCATAACATTTACAGAAATAGGTATTGGGACTGGGCTTTTTCCAACCAGAACCTGGCATTAGAAATCCATCCAGAGGCATGGCTAGAAGTTATCAAAGATATCTGTAGTCTTCTCTGACCTTTCCAGGATGAGTCTAGAGCTGAGAGGACTATAACTCATGTTCCATTAAGCCTGCATTACAAACTTTTCTTCTGACTTTCAATGGGATGGGGAATTTGAATAAAACTTGAGGTAGCCAGTGAGAAGAGATCCTGGAATTGGTTAACCCTCAAAGTAAGGTAAGAATGGCATGATAATAGCCTCGACAAGTGCAGAATTAGACTGTTTCTACATCAGATCTCTGCACAGGAGCATGGCAAACTCCCATTTATCAGCTCTGGTCTGAAAGATTGTTTTCCCACAGTATTGTTAGTCTTTCACCTCCTCTCATTCCCTTGTTAACGTCTTGCTCCTTGGGTTGAAATCCTGAGTGATACCTACCCTCCAGGAATCCTGAAAAGCTGCAGAATTAACACCATGAATAACACCAAAAATCTATATTTGGGGCAGTATACCATATTACCCCCACCAGTTCTTATAGTCTAATTGCTACAACAGCATACTATAGAAAAAAAGTGTATTTTCCTAAGTATATAATGTACACACATTCGATGATACCTGACCCTGCTGTTAAAATAGGCTGGATCCTGGAGACAAACATTATCAAGTGTCAATACACTGAATCCTTAACACAGTTCGGTTTTGCTTACCTTGAACCAAAAAAGGCATCAAAATAAAGAATAGAAAATGAGATGTACTTTCTCAGTCAGCTGCTTTAACTGCCACAAACAGACGATCCTCTTCCAACGCCTTCAAATGCCACCTAGACAAACTTGACTCCTGGTCAAAAACAGTAGATGTTAACTCACACAATGTCAAATTCCAGTTTACTTTCATGTCTTTTACATTTTCCTATTACATTCAACGTGCTTATTGTCACTGCCCTGCACAGAGATGCCGAAACAAGCCCAAAGAAATCAAAGTCATGGCTAAGGTGACTACCGGGCACCTGGATGTTGCTTGCTGCAGTTCCTTTCCTGCAAGCATGCTGACATTTCCTTGCCATGGAGATAGGGGAGGAAAGATGTGGGGAGGTGGGGTAGAGTGTGGTGGGTGCTTGGGTCTTCCCGGCACAGCACCCTGGGGCAGAGTCAGGGCATGAACCCCCAGGTGATCTGAGCCTAGGAAAAACAAGAAAGCCAAGGAGGTAGTACAGAATCTCATTTCCATGCTGGTGCCATCCTTCCTCCCTATTGGTGAATATTAATTGATCAGTATTGTAATAGACTTCTCATTCTTGTGCCAGTTTTTCTATTTTGAATGCATATGTTTTTAACTGTCCTGCTGTTGGGATTTCTCAATCATTTAGATGACTGTTTGCTTTGGGGCACCTTAGGACAACTGTTGAAAAGAGCACTTGCACTTAACGTGACCTGTTTCTCTCTCTGTGTCTCCATGTGCAGCAGATGATACACTTTTCTTGACTCTTCAGCTGTCCTTGCATAGTTGACAAACTGATCCACTGGACATGAGACCGGAAATACAAAGGA
>NW_010518222.1:0-6645 GCF_000687285.1 Phaethon lepturus | reverse complement strand
GCTCTGACAGCTATCTGCCCTCCTGCTGTTTTTTCACCTGAGGATGGCAAAATGTCTTACAAACTGGAGGTAAAACCAACAAATGCTCCAAGAGCCATGGTTAAGCCCTCTTTTGTCTCATGGAGAAATTTGCAAAGAAATTTTGTTCATGCGAATTGTGAGATCCAAGCTAAGCAGAAAGAATTTGCTTTAGTTTGAACCCCATGCACATATTTCACATTCCTGTTATACTTCTATACATACCTATCTTTTTTTCACAAGTATGCATGTGTGCAGTGGCTTATATAGACAGTTAAGTTGGTGGGACCAGACATGCTGAATTGGTAGATTTATAATCACATTAAAAAGTAAAAAAGAGCTGATGATGCTGTTCTTCCTGGGTTTAAGTTTTCATATGCCAAGACTGTGATTCTTTTTTTTTCTTGCAATAGCTGATGCCAGTCCTGACACCTATAGCAGAACACAGAATTAGATTCTCCATGATGATTTAGGTGTTAGTGATGTTATTAACTATTGACAGAGAAACACAAAACTCAGTCCACACCCCAAAGTCCATGGCCATCATGCAGAATGAAATCAGTTGAGATGTTTACCTGAAAACAAAGGAGAACAAGCAGAGAGAAGGAAAAAATCTATTAAATGACCCTTTTTAAAGAAACTCAGACACGTTAATATCAAGTTAAACAAAGTCATTATGGGCAAACTGCTCTACTTCTTTAGGGTTTTAGAAACTCGTATGAGAGCCCTCAAGGTGGAATGCAGATCAGAGTGTGTTGAAATGGAGGAATTTCACCAAGGCACATGCTCCTGTCTCCTCCTTTTGACTCCTGTTATCTGTGTCTTGGCTGTGCACAAATATCAGTTTTCTACAATGAGATGGAATATTTCATGAATGATTTGAGAAATGCACATTGTTCTCTGAAGACGCCAGGGTAATCAGCAACAGGTCTGTTCTTGACTAATATCCTTCTTGGCTTCATGAATCATAGGAAGTTTAACATCTCTTCGTCAAACTTAACAGACTGTATTATTTACAACCTCCACAGCTTTCCTGAAAGTCAATAATCAGTCCCACATTGCTGATCGTTACCAGACAGCTGGAATTAAGATGTATAAAGTACATAATATCCAGTACAGGAGGATGGTTACAGAGATTGGGATGAGTATGCCTCAGTGACGTTAAGTTTTCTGACTCGGTATGTGAACAAGAAAGAAGAGAGATGAAATCAGGCACTCAGGAGACTGTACTTAATATACAAGCTGGGAAATGTGGTTAGGATCAAAGGTGGAAAAAAAATAGATATTCTGTATTAAGGGATGGACTAGCCTCTTAAAATTAACAGACCCCTGAAAGCAAATGGAAAACAATATGTAACACTGCAAAGCCTTTCACCCATTTCTCCAGTACTTCCATCAATCATACAGCAATAGGTACTACATGAGAAGGGCTTGTGTCCGTGAAAGAGAAAAAACCTTTCCACTTGTTGCTCTCTGAAGAGCCAAACTTATAAAATTTGTCATTGATATTTTGACAAAATGCAAGAGAAAACTTGGTCCCCTCAGTAACTAAAGCTGAACAGAGAAATGAAGGTTTATAACCATCAGACAGAAGATAAATTTCACACAATATAACATAGCAAGAACAGACTTTCAGGGAGAGAGGGCTGTATTTAGTTAAGCACTATTGCATTTTGCTTAAACTTAAAAATAACTTTAAAAAGTGATAGGAGACTGCCTGTCTTGAGTTGCCAGGCTGCATAATCATTCAGACCTTGCTAATATTTCCTGGCCCAGTGTTCATTTTGTCATGCCTTCACCATATGAGTAAAATCTTCATGCTATTGCATGTGCAAGAGCTTTCAGTGCTTTAATAACCCTTAGGTGCCTTGGCCTCAGCACTAGGTCACAAAATCTGCTCCAGTAGGGAAATTATAAAGTCCAAGAGAAACACAGAGCATACCCGGCTCAGGTCTCATGGTCACACATCTCCTCTGCTCACTGCTGAAGAGCCTGCTTTCCTTCACACACCCTGCTGACCCTAAGACAGCTGTCCTGACCCTGGTCCATAGAGGGGCATCTGTCCAGACACAGGTGAGCTGAGCTCAAACCATAGCCTCTGAAGTGACTGCTCAGCTGGTGGAGGGTGTCACAAAAATCTGCTGTGAAAAATGATAACTCACCAGATGGTGGCATCACTTAACAACATATGAAACTTGGCTAAACCCTCCTTCATCCTACTTACTTCTTTCCAGGAATTCAGCAAGTACCAGTGAATGAATACTTAACATAACTTGATGAGACATGTAGCATTGCTAGCTTACTCAAAGGCTACGTTGGAGTGGGCAGCCATGTGTTTACCCCCACTCCATATTGCATGATAGTGTTGCAAAAAGTAAAGGAAGGGTGGATTGAATAGCGTAAGGAGGGCAGCAGCTCTTCACTCTGTTTTTCCTTCCTTTTGAAGACTGCTAGACTACTCCTTTTACTGAAGGGGATCTTCAGTAGTGAGAGTTACAAGAGTCCCGCAAATGGGCCATAAAAAGCAGCCTGCCCTAACAATGCTCTTTGTAGCATCACAAAGAAGCAAGCCCTCTGGTGCCACCAGTCATCTTTCAATGGTTGCCTCAGTGGTACAGTGGCTTATGGCAGAGGCAATAGCCTCATGGTGCCAGGAGGAAGGCACTGAAGTTCAAAAAGCATTTAGGCACCCAACTCCTAGCCCGCAGCTGTTTGGAGAATTATGCACCTGGCCTTCAATCAGGGCAGCAGAAAAAAACACATCATCTGAGAAAAGTGCAGGGCATGCAAATTAGTAGCAAATGCAACAAGGAGTCTGCCCTGTTGCTGCATCCCCCACTCCTTTTTCTAGACAGTACCAGGTGCCCAGCTAATCAAGATTGGCACGCACAAGGGTGGGCAAGGTTAGCTTAGTCAAAGGTCAGTTTGCTCTCACACTACTTGGTGGTGCCCTCAGAACTGTGCTGCCATGGCCCCAACAGCTTGGCATCAGCAAAAGGCTCACAACACTTCTAAATACTTGGAATCAAACATACTAAAAGTATGTGTCATGAAAGTAATAGAGTTGCACATGAGTGTGCATTGATGGAAGCAATACGATGAATCTGACTGCTGATGCTTGCCAGACCCACAAGGCAAATTTAAAAAAATAAAAATTAAAAATATATAACCACATCATCTGACTTGAAACACGGATTACAGAGTTCATGTTCATGGTCGAGACAACTCAATATTTTAATTCACAAAAGAATGAGTAACATGTATCAGTTACAGGGGACCAAATTATTCACAGATTAAATTGGTCCAAAATCTACTTTTAAAAGACATAAAGAAGAGTCTTCATAGAATTCTGAGGAAAAGGAGTTTTTTAAAACAGAGAGTTTCTGACTGAAAACTGCAGATGCAACTAAATATTGAAGGCATTTGGAAACCTAGCCCAGATGCAAATTTTGTCTTTGTGTCTGCAATGATGTAACCTAGAAGCGAGAAATAAATATCACCGAGTCTGGAGGTGAGGTAGTAATAGAAATCTGCATTTGAATTCTGTGATTCAGATGTGTGTTTTCATGCACATATTACTTTTCAGGACACCCCCATCTTTATGTAAATGATGGATTCCTAAAATGTGTACCATATGATTTGCAGAATAACAGTGCCCTGGTTTTGCATAAATTAAAGAGCAGCTCCTGATAACTAGGCTTTCCCATTTACATTATGCCTCAGTTCCAAATCCATGGGATATAAATGAGAGCAGCATATGGTCCAGAAATAGGAAAGCTGTGGGACTTTCATGTACGCACCATGGGAGCAAATGGCTGTCCCACAGATGGTGGAGTATTTAAATGCATCTCCTGTATGATGGATGCCAATGCGCAGGAGGATGAAGCCATGAGCAGCCTCTAGAGGTCTCTGCTGGCTGGTATGCCTCGGACAGATGCTAGATCAACACACAGGGTTTGCAGGGATCTCTCTTCTTTTTATATCTTGGCTTTCCGTTCTCAGTGCTTGTCTGTATGTGGAAATTTATGGCATAGTTGAATGACCTTTCCATTAAAGCTGTACTATAGTTAGAACTTGTCCGTGAGAGCACTAATAATAAAAATAATTTTATTTCAATAATTGCTTCACTTCGGTTTTTTCTGTGAGCCATGCGGGAAGCAAACACAGGTTTGTTGGTTTTTTTCTCTCTTGGCCTGGGGCTGTGAAGAAAAATTCACAAGGGAGAGAGGATGATAAAGAAAGATCTGAGAAGCTACTTCCATATTGCACAGAATTCCATAGGCACAAGTTCTATACAACAGTATCAACTTTGACAGAGGCAAGCATTTAGACACAGCTAACAGGGACAATATCATTGGAAGGAAAATCAGAAAAATCTTTATGTGAACAATAAATCAGTCCACTGGTATATTTTGAAATACCAAGCTCAATTATTTGGGGAAGGCTTTTAAGACATTGCAAAAAAACAAACCAAACCAAAACAAACATCTTATTTCAAAAACTACTTTGTATTTACCTGTGAATCCTTAGCTAGCTATAACAATAAATGAGTAATGCCACGTGGCCTCTAGCACACTGGTGCTATCAGTTATAATCAGCTATAATCACAGCTATAATCAAAACGTGCATATAAAAGCAGCAGAAAACTGTCACGAGAAACACATACAAAAATATTGGTGCCGAAGGACAGCACTGCACTTACTAAAGCAAGATACTGTGGGCATAGAAAATTCCGCTCCCTGGCCCTCCTCCCACAGCTGACCACATCTCCCACATCCTGCCCACCCCACGTGCACTCTTCTCCTGACCCCACTCCCATCGCCTCCTCCGGCAGTCATGCTCCTTCACCTTCCAGATGCATTCGTGAGTCCTCTACAGTGTTGCTGTAATCAGACTTCTCACTGCAGACTGGGAACTTGATGTCCTTCTGATAATGCCTAGCTGGGCTGCAAGGGCCAGGCTTCCACATGAGTTTTGGAGAGGTCAAGTCGTGGGAGCTAGGCCAGGAGCTGAAAGTATTGATCCTTTTCTGCTCTCAGAATGGGTATTTCTGGGTCAGAGCCTGGGCAGCAGAAAGGAGAGCCATGATGTGCCAAACCAGGCATGGGTGCAGAGATGCGGCAGCAGCAGAGTGCGTGGGTGGCTCCGTGTAGGTGGGATGATGCTGTTGGGGCATACCCTCTGCTGATGCTTCTTGAGCTCCAGAAGCTCCTCCAGCAGACCAGTGCAGGAACTGCATTTCTACACACTCTTGACTCCTTACCCTGTTTTCCCTCCTCCGCCAAAACACAGTTTTCTTTTCTAGCACAGTCAAAGTGAGTCAGTAAACTTTCTTACATCATCACCTTCAAAAAGCTATACCAGCACTTCCTAGGGGTAAGGGACAAGAAAGAGCAGAGACACTCCGGGATATTTTTCCCCTTTGTACTGGTATATCTAAAAACCCAGTCCATCCACAACATATAATAAGAATATAAGAATAGGCAGAAAGAAAAATTTGTAAAATCTTGCTGTATGTAAGATCATGCATTAAATGTAGGTCTTGGATCTCTGCAACAGGTTCATTGCACTGGTGGAATCCAAAGAACAGAGCTTTTTTTCTCTGTGGTCATTTTGTAGATCAATAGGAGACTATATGTATGTATGCTATAACAAGCTTAATCCTTGATTTTGATTTTTTTCTTTGTCTTTTCTATAGCTATTTTTCTGAAATTTTTATTCAATTTTGTTTACAATTAATTTTATTAAAGACATTCTCCTTCATCTTACTTTTCTGTTCCAAATATCTGTTTTTCTGATTCTACTTTGTTTTTTCCTCTCCTAAATAGTGGTGAATCATTTTTCTTCTCAATCTTTCATCAGCCTTTTCTCTGAAGTGTTTTGAGATTTTACAGAATTTGTTTTTTTCTGTGAAAGTCTTTTCCCCATTTCAATTCCATTTTTGAAAACAGATCAGTTCAGTCTCTCCTTTTCTGCCTTCCACTTTTTTGTCATCAAAATCTCAGTTTTTACCATTAAAATGCCTTTCTAGAGCTTGCTGATCGAAAACAGTACATATACACAGACTGAAATGGAAAGTTAAAATCAATCCATGTGTACAGAACTCTCAGTAAGAAGCCTGCTGGTCTGCAGCAGATACCATAAACACCTGTAGGTACCATATACACACACAAATGACATTGTATAATGTGGTGTAGTGTTGCATACCTGGCAATTTCACAGCTAAATGTGCATAATTGTATAAAGTCAACTGCCTTCCCCATGCCCAAAAGAGTCTTACAGGGGATCAAATGTATCACTGAAGTAGCTGCACAACAGTCACTGGAGTAACACAAAAGCAAAATTTGTCACAGAGTGTTCAGGTAGAGATCAAAGACTCATAAAAGATCTAAATTTTTAAAGTATAATGAATGTTAAAAATGAAAAATAACTGCATTTATAACTGGGTACTTTTTCTAATAAATTCATTAGTATTTCAATAGTATTTCTACTATTATATTTTATTGTTACATTTCCTCAGTAGGATGTTCCAATTCCATAGCTATACACATGAGAGCCTGACAAGTTGGATTCGATACAGTCTGTATCAGGAGATATTTTTAATTTTTAATAAATATTTTAAATAAA
>NW_010518221.1:129143-152256 GCF_000687285.1 Phaethon lepturus | reverse complement strand
ATATCATATCATACCATTTAAAATAATAGCATTTTAACAATGGTTTGCATCTGCAGAAAGAAATCTTGTGCTAAAATACTGCTCGGACCTTAATTTTCCAAAAATCTCTCTAAAGAGATCACAGGAGACTTGATAATAGAAATGAAATGCCTCAAGGTTTAATTTATATTTTCTACTTTTTCCATTTGCAGGAAGAATATCAAAGGCATAAACAGCATTTCTCTGTAACTATTTAGGGAGTTACACAAATTTCTTAAGGAATTAAATTTCAGTGTGCACATAGATTGTGTAGCAAAAAGAATCCAGCATGTAATGAAACATAAGCAATGCATGCTGAGATCCATAGTTTTGTCTATAATAAAATACGATTTAGCTTTTTAGCATTTAACAATCCAATAAGACAAAGTCAATGCTTTTCTAGCAGCTTTAGCCACTAAACTGGGAATAATCTAGTTAAAGAAAGTATACTAGAAAGTATACAGCTAGTGCAGATTTTTAAAAAGGGTCACTAAGCAAAAAGGCAATCTATTACTTTTTTTGTATGAAAAAGTTACCCTCCTATTCACCTAAACTGCCCTGTGACTGAATGCTACTACTGCTGTTTGCAACCTCTGTCTCATTTAGTACAGATAATGCAAAATATTTTCATTTAGTTTAAATGACTTAAGGGAGGGAAATGAGAGAGAGAGCAACTCACAGTAGCTTCAAAACTGATGCTGGTAAAACAAGCAACAACAACATGGCTGTGACACCTCTGTTGTAGACTAGAAACACTGTACAGTGTCTAACTGATAATTTTCTTTCAAGAAAGAGGCTCTCAAAATCATATCTTTTATGACTGCAGTCATGCTTACTATTCCTTTCCCTTTATGCCTAATGTTTGTTCACATAGAATGAAGATGACTAGGTCAAGCATCATTAAAAGGTTTGAAGAATAACTCCTCTGCTGATAGAATACTACTTTTTTCCAGCTAATATAGATGAATAGACTGCCTGTGACCCAGGTTTGGCTGCAGTTTGTATCCTGGATGTCCTAAAGGATGTATTAATGACTGTTGATGGAAACAGGACATGGAGAAGCATTCCTATCACAAAACATAAAGCTCTGATAGTAGAATAAGCAACAGAGTAAAACATTATTCAATGCAGTCATGTTAAATGGATATAGAGTTTTGGATGTTTATTTGTGGTGAGTAGTTTCCTATATATTGTGTGACAAGCTCAGTCACTGACCACAGGATGCAGAAAGTTCTGTTGTAGATGCAAAACTACTTTGTAGACAGATGTCACCTGCCTTAAGCCTCTCCTTGGGCATCTGAGTAGTATCCAAGGGGTAGTATACAAGTTAGTAGGGTTTGGCAGGTTGATGTTGAGCTCTTAGTTCAGTCAGGTCTTCAGTGAACTCTTCACCTTTGTTTTAGGTCTCTTCAATTTATTTGGCCTGTTCAGTAATATTAAAGATTTATCAACCAGATCTGCTGACCACCCATTGACATATCTCTTTATTTTCGTTATTGGATAAGTAGTTATGGTCTGTTTTCCTGGACTGGTTAAGTATATATTTTCCTCTATTTACTATGGTCAGAATAAGTATCATAACTGCAAGATCAATCTTCTAGCTCTGAACAAGATATTAGAATAAGGAGAGCATTACTATGTCTGCAGCTACTTTTATCTCCTCCCTGTTAGACCTGCCTGGGGATTTACCAGAAACCTATCAAACAGCATCACAATAACTACCCTTGGGCATAGTAAAAACCAAAGGTCTCATTAGGGCTGGCTGAAAAGCACTAATTCCAGCTTATGAAACCTACTGAGGTTTCAAAGCCAGTTCTAACACGAACAAAACCAATACCTCCTTTTAAATCAGGATGAAGAAAAGAAACCTATTCCAGGAGACAAGCTGGAATATTGTTTATAGTCTAGAGATTAGTTATTCACCTTGGACAAAAAAAGAACTCCCCACAAGGAACCAGGCAATGAAGAAGCTGACTTTGAGCTTCCTTCCTTCTAGGTAAATGCTTTTCTCTCCTTGACACACTCCTGAACCTGAGAACCTCAATAATCACATTTTCAGAGAATACTGGTATGTTTTACAAAATGTTTTGGTTCTAAAAAAAATAGCCGTCATGGAAGACAGGCGCTAATTCAAGCTTTGAAGCACCTATAGCTGCAGAGAGCAGAGTAAACTTCCCCTCAGACGTTTGGCCTCCTATTCTGCACGCAGTTGCCCGTGTCAAAAAGCAGTTACACAAGGTTATTGGTTCCAGTCAGACAGGCGTCAACATTTCAGGGCATACATAACAGAATACTTAGGGGTTTTACAAGCCTGTGTATTTTGGGATGCCAATTCAGCCCAGTGCCTTTCCATACTTCAGATTTATGGTCAGCACGTCTAGCCAGTAGTAACAAATGAGGGCTCTTTCAGCCAGGCAAATATTCACACCTGATGGCTCAGCACTAAAACACAGCCATACTTCCAGGGTTTAATTCACTCTAGATTTCAGCCGCACAGGACTTCCCAACACTACAAATCACTGGCACTTTTGATAAAGGCAGACATGGTATTTTAATATTGTGTATCTCCTTTTTTTCCTTTTGATATGTTCCAGTAAAATGGGATGCCCACTGAATATTTTGCAAGGTGAAAAGAATTATGAGGCTATGAGAGTTAAATTACTCCACCAGAAAAGGTCTATCAATCATGCTAATTGAAATATCAAACTTACTTATCCCTTTGATAAGGGCGTGGATCCATTTTAACTGATTTCTGAAGGGGGTAAGGTTCATGTGCTCCGTCAGTCCTCTTCGTTTTCTTTCCGATAATGTTCAGACCAGCTTTAGCTTAGTTTGTTATTAAGCTAAAGGTTTCAAAAGAGATGAGAATATGCTGTCAGATATAAGAAAAAAGACCCTTGTGACTGCTGGTAGTCAATGTGGATTCCCCACTTTTATAATAGAGTATAAGCTTGCGCCTCATATAACTCATTAAAAAATTTAGTCAACTGTAAGAATAAAATGGTTGGAATCTGGGCTTTCATAGCTCTGGCTACTAGAGAACTGTGTAGATTTTTTTGAGAAACAGGTTAGATGATAGATAAAGAATCTATACATGTAAGGTTCTGCCATACTGCAAGTTTATAGACTGTCTGCATGGATATCTTCAGTTAAGTATGTATTATCTAGCAATAATACGTGCTACTATCAAAGTTTGCATGAGGGATATGCCCCAGAAAGCAGTGACAGCACTGAACTGCTAAGAGGTTTGTATTTGATCTAATCACCCAATTTACAAGATGACATTTCTAAAAAAAATAAAAGCTATGAGTTGCAACATTTTACTGATAGAGGGGCAAGAAACAACAGAGGTTCTTGCACATACCCTGAACATTATTTGGCTGAAGTGCAGATATTTATGCCAGGTTGTTCGTTCTTTTTAGCTGATGGGAAGCTGTCCTAGTTTGAGCTGGGATAGAGTTAATTTTCTTCTTAATAGCTGGTTTAGTGCTGTGTTTTGCATTTAGTGTGAGAATCATGTTTATAACACACTGATGTTTTTAGCTGTTCCTAAGTAGTTGCAGTGCTTACACTCAGCCAAGGAGTTCTCGGCTTCCCACGCTGTGCCGGCGGGGAGGTGCACAAGGAGCTGGGAGGGGGCACAGCCGGGACAGCTGACCCGGGCTGGCCACAGGGATATCCCATACCATATCACGTCATGCTCAGTATGTAGAGTAGTATATAGTACAGTATTATACTAGTATATAGTTGGCTGAGGGGCAGGAATCACTGCTCAAGGTCAGGCTATCGATCACTGGTGAACAATTGTTGCATTGTGCATCACTTGGTTTTGTGTATTCCTTTCTCGGTAATGCTATTATTATTATCTCCTCTTTCTTTGCTGTCCTATTAAATTGTTTTTATATCTTTTTTATTCTCTCCCTCATCCCACCGGGGGGGGCAAGAGAGCGGCTGCACGGTGTTTAGTTGCCGACTGAGGCTAAACCATGACAGAAGCTACGATACCCCACTTCTTGCGGTCATCCCCATCCCCGCCCCGCATATTCCAAAATCTGCGTGATTTCACCTCCTCTATGAGACTACATCTCCCAGGACGCAGGATGGTCCCACTATTGTCCAGCTGGGCTGTATCTTACAAGTCCTCCTGGCTGCAGTGCAAGGCAGGAACACAGCTTAGCAGGGGAAGCCAGCCATAGGGAGGAGAAGTAGGAGGTATTCACTCTACTTCTCTCCTAATGAACTGTCTTAGCTTATTTTAAGTGAAGCGTTCTGGTTTTGATCAGCACTCCCCAAACCATTCAATGTGGACATGTTTTATCAAGGAAAAGTTCACATTTTATCCTTGAATTGTTCATGAAGAATAGAATTCAACACAAAGCCCAGCTTTTAATCTAAAGCAATTCCAGCAGCAAACCTAAAAACCGTCATGTAAATTAAGTTCCTTATTTTGCTCACTCGAAGAAAAAAATTATGTTTCAGGATTTTGAGGAACAATTTTTGAAATGCAGATAGCAATAATAATACTACTACAGAAATTTAGTAGGTAGTAGATTTAGAAAATGCAGTATATCATCTTTTAAAAACTTTGTTTTGTTTATCTATACTTTTGAACAATAGTATTTGTCAGCAGAAGTCTGTGAATGGATTTTATTAATCCAAACTGTATTTTTAATTGGTCTGCTGAATAACTTCTGCTTTTATAAGTAAGGAAGTAAGGGCAGGAAATATTTTTCCATCTCTTCTTACGGATTCATAAGGTTTTATATGTTGTGTATTCACAAAGACTGACAAGAATTTCTTCACATTTAGGTTTTATTTAATATTCAGCCTTTACTTTTCCATCCTATAATGTAATAACATTCTTGTAACAGGTTTTAAAGCATATCAGATGCTAACATTAAATCACAGGTAATTCCTGACCATTATAGTTGTAAGCACTATTATCACAGAATTTTCATGACCTGATGCATATTGCAATTCTGATGTTAATATGTAAAGAAAACCCCGGTTGTTTCTTGATCACCTTAGTAATCTCAGATAAAGAAGCAGCTGCTATGCAGGACCAAGTGTATTATGCTTCAACCTCAACACAATTCAAATTTCTTTGTATTCATAGTTTGTGTATAAAGCATATTTTGCTGTCGTTAGTAGATCATAAATCTTTGAAAACTTTTGTTGTTTTTGAAATGTCTTCCTGCTGCCTATGTTATGCAATAAATTTGTTGCTCATAAAAATGAGTTTGACTCAGCCAAGATGGTAGTGAAGTAGTGGCTGTTGGGCTGCCAGTGAAGCCTTTGGTTCTCAGGCCTCCAGCCAACACAGACTAAGCAGATTAAAGAGGTAACTTGCTCAGCGTTGATGAAAGATGGAGAAAGGTCATCCTGAGATACTATCTCTTTCTTTTTCCCCTTTTTAATGTTAGCACCACATATACAATCAATAGGTCTTAAAATACAGAGAAATAGAGAGACAGTACACCACAGACTCTTAGCTCCCTCCTAAACAAACTTCATTAACCAAAATTGGGTTTTATGTAAACTTGTTCGACGTTTAGAAGTAGCTCCCTTGCCTAGCACACGGTATCACTGCAACAGTTCTGTTTTGTAGGAGTGTACAATGGTGAGGTGGAGTTTCCAAACTCCAGTTGAACCTTTTCAAGCAGAAGGAACCTGTTTTTCTCGGTTGGCAAGCCTAGCATGTCCTTATGCGTACTTGGGGAGCACCACCAGTACAGCTGTGCTGGCTTCCAGCCATCAACCTCCTAGTTCACAGGAGAGGATTTATGAACTCTCTTGGATTCATCCCCATATAAACTTAAATGTGAGCTTAATCCCAGTAAAGTCAGTGATACTTAAACACATATAGAAAGCTAATCATGGGTTTGCAAAACAAACACGGTTACAGAAGAAATGTATGGTTTCTACTGCCTTCTGCTTTGGCTCCTCAGCCTCAAACCAGGTGTGTCCAACAATAGCTCCAAGACCTTCTGGACAAGCCTCAATTCCTCCTCTTGGAGAAGGTTCACATTTATTTTATTTTCATTGCCAAATCAGAGTAAAGTCTAATTTGGAATGGCAAAGTACTACATGAAATGGAATTTCCTTCTTCTGCCCAGTTCTAATAATGACTTAGAGTTGTAGTTTAAGTAAAAGATAATGATATTTTTATTAAACTAAATGACACTTGTTAGCAACACTAAAGGGTCAAACTAGAAGTGGTGTTGCTTCATGCTGCCCAAATGGATAATAAAATGCAGTTATTTCCCTCTCAAAGTGTTGTGATGACTTTTTTCCACTCATTGATGTGGTATCCCATTACATGTTCCCTGAATGTGCAGAGCAGGGGCATTCTGCTGAAATATCCCTGCCATGAGATTCCATGAAAACTCACATTTATCTACAATATAAATATTTCTCTCTTCCAGCTCAAAACTCAGTTTATCAGCTTTTTTTTTTTTTTTTTTTTTTTTTACAGAACTTAGTAATTTTCTTTCTCTCCCAAACTGACCTTAGGAAACACATTTAAGTAAAACTATGAAACATTCATGATTTGCGAATTTGATGATTATATATCAGAAACTAGGGAAACCAGTGCCACGCACAAAGAATGACAATGTATTCAGTGCCCTTCTCCGGTCAAAGTAAAGGGGCCTTGTGAGATGAGGAGAAGGTGTAATTACTGTTGGAAATGTGGTGTCAGTTGAACTTTCCACCCTGATTAAGGCAAGATACTTATGAATGAAGGCAGTAGGGTAATGTAACCACACTGCATTTCTCAGTTAACTGATTATGTAAATGGCCTTCAAGACATTCATAAGAAATGAATATACATGCATTGCTTTCAGGCTGTTCTTGATCAGAATGATTTAGTATAAGTTTATAAATATCAACTCCTGCTCCTTGTGTTTCATACCACTCAGAATAAGGCAGACTTGTGGACTGTAGCCTAATTCAACCCAAGGTTGTGTATGAACATCCTTTGAATTAAGAAAAAGATTGTTAAGGTTGCAGCAGGTTTTTGGTGTTAAATCCTCCTTTTGGAGGGAGGGGTGAGGAGGAAGAAGGAAGAAGATAGAGCACCACTTTTGTGCCACTCAGGCCTTTCCCCTGTCCCGTTCAGCCCCACTGCCGGGAGGCACTTTCCACCCCCAAGAGCTGAACTCTGGTTCAGCCTTTGGGACAGCACAAACCAGTTCCTACTGAAACTACTGAGAATTTTGTCTCATTTTGTCTGATTTTCACATGTATGAGGCAAGTTGTTCAGTTCTGTCATGTTTCTGAGGTGTGAATTTTGTCTTCTCTAATTTGCAGCTTTCACCTTATTATTCCCACTCACAACCTGCTGAAGTAGTTACTCCTCTCTGATAGCATTACTTCACTATTCACATGCTTAAATAATTTTCCTCCCTTCCACAAATGCCTTTCCTAAGCTGTACATATTAAAATCTATTAACCTTAGTTGGTCACATGCAATTGTCCTTTTAATGATTTTTTGTGCTCACTTTTGTTTCCCTTTGTATTGAGGTACACATATATACATGTATATGTTTTATTTTATTTTATTTTATTTTATTTTAAAACCCAAACTTAAAAATTGAATGCCTATACTGGAGAACAACAGAGGCTCTGTGCTAAAGATTGATAAAACCCTGGTCTCACCTGTGACATTCATTACTGTATACAAATTATTGCTTTAGCAACAGCACACATCTCATATTAAGTTCATGCATCATTTGTTGTGCAGGATTATTCCCTGTTCCACCCCTCTCAGCGCACCCTCACGTGTCGTGCCTTTGACCAAGCGTTGGTGCTGTTGGAGGTTTCTTTTCTCAGTCGCACCCATGTGAAGCAGGAATCCGGCTGCTGGCTGGGAAAGCGGAGGAAAGCCAGAGTACTTGGCTGGACGCATCCAAAGGAGTGAATGTAAAGACCAGGTATATCACCTGCCAGACTTCACCTACCTCAGCTGGAACATCCTTGTCATCTGGGTTTTTTTCCTTACAGAGGATGTGTGCAGCTAGCACAGCATGAAAGCTAGTAGGCAATTTTCTGACAACATGAATTTTACTCAGAAAGTGCTGACTCAATGAAAATAAAGCTTTTAACAGTGTGTGCCAGCTTCAATGAAGCAGTGATTGGGAAAGCATTCTCTGCTTGAGGATGGAATTTCTGCTCAGAACTACAGACAGAGGACCACTGCTGAACAGCCAAAAACCTAGCTCTTGGAGTAGTCTCCTAAAATGAGGGAGGTCTGGGGCTCAGACCCCTGCTCCAGTCCAGATCCTGCTCACCAAGCACAGAGATTTGCAGGTCCAATAGCTGGAAAATGATGATACGGCATCTGGAAGCCAAACCTTTCATTTTGTATAGTTTGTCATCATAGGCAACTGCAGAAATTTGCACTCGATAGGGCCCAGTAATTATTTTCACTTGATAATGCATATGTGGAATGTAGTTTAACATTACTACACATACACTTGGTACTGTTGCATTAATAGTTTATAGATTAAAATTATAAATCCATGTCACAGTGCTAGAACAGGTTTCTCTGTTTGGATCTGGAATGTATTGTTAAATACAAGAATATTTCTAAATAACCGGCATAATAACAACTACATTAGGCTACTCAAGCACTGTTCAGTTTATTTACCTTAGAGTCTTTAAAGAGGTGCAAAACACACTTTGACAGAAGATAAAATCTGAAACCTCTACTGTACTTCAGTAATCCCCCTGACATGTCAAACATAGCAATTTCTGCTAAATTACTCCATCACTCCTGCTCCTTCCCAACAGTTTGTCAAATAGTCTCTAGAGGACATTTGTGTGTGATTATAGCCCAGAGTCTCAGGCTCTGGGAAGGCAAAACTCTCTCTGGATGCATCACCGAGGCAGTAGCCTCAGATACAGCCCCGTACTCCTGCAGTAGGAGTTGTACTGCAGTGGGACCAGAAGGAAGAGAGACTGAGAACTCTTGACCCAAAGTCCCAAAGGGCAGCCTGCAAAGGCTTTTTACTGCAAGGATGGGTTTTATTGCATCTATTGTTATATCCACTGAATTCACAGTATTGAGTTGTGGATAAATTTTCTTATGTGTCTAACAACCTTGTGCACTAGAGAGAGATGCAACATCATTTCTGTTAACTTGTGTTTGCCAGTGGGCCTTACCCAACCTGATACAGGTTAGACCATCTCTCTTAGTCAGTTCAGGGCAGTCTAAATGGCCATTAGTAAATACAGGTTAGACCATCTCTCTTAGTCAGTTCGGGGCAGTCTAAATGGTCATTGCGTAGATGTTTTGTCTCAGTCTTTGTGGTTTCCATTTAGGCAGTACTACAAAAAAAGGTAAAATCTATCTCAGACATGAAGTTATGGGTCTTAGACGTACAATCCTCACTGTACAGCAGTGATGGTCTTCTGTTTATATACCACCTTTTACCCAGGCAGATTCCAAAGAAGCACACAAAACTGTGTATATACAAGACTTCACCCAGTGCAAGCCTGCACGTCCCTCAGGAGTGGAGGTCTGCAGCCGTTTAAACAGTGCACAGCAGTACCCAGCAGTTCAGAGAGGAAGATATTTTTCAGGCTGAGGTTGGAGCAGCAGTTTCGACTCAAGATGTATTAAACTTCACGAGTGTTTGGCTGCAGAGGTATAGCCGAGTGCCAGCTTCACAAAGGAACTTAGGTGATAGCACCTTTATTATCTCACTGGACCTTTCTGTGTCTGGGGTCTGAAATGCAGTAAGGTAGTCATTACAGATGACTTGGGAGAGTTAGGTTCCTCAGGGCAGATTTCACATGGTAACATGGCTTTCTACTCAGAGTGCTTAATCTAGGAAATACAGAGAGGGCCACCTTCAGTCCCGCTAATCTGTGTTTTCTACACAGAAGTTCACCACACTGAAAGTTAGAGGGCAAGCATGCCTACGCTGAGGTCAATGCCTACATTCACTCACTATTCATGGTCTTAACCTGGCTCCTGCAGCGAAGGTACCAAAGTGGTTTTAATCACTCAACTATTTATAATGCAAAAGGGTTAGGAATTATCTTGGGGTCTGGTCTGGCCTTCTCAAGAACTTAGGCACTGCTTAACATGTGCAGAACAGCTATTTGGATTTAGACATCTCAAGTCTGTCTACATTTCTCTTTGAACTCTTGAGTTAGGGATCTAACTCTAGAAGAGACTTTATAATGAACTAAACCAATCTGGCTCTCCAGTTTGCGTAAGGAAAACCCATCTACTTAGAAAATGAGTACTTCCAGGAGCTGGAAGTTCCACTCTAGGAACTAGAAGTCTGAGCCAGAAATAGTCTAGAGAAGACTGATACTCCCCTCACCCAAACTCATCTGGCACCCTCAGCCTCAGCAGGACCTTTCCCAGTAGCTGTCACTGCTCTTTTTATCCTTCCAAAGCAGGGAAGGTGCCCTACGGTCTGTGCCACCTGGCAGCCATCTGCTGCCTACCTTTGAAGACAGCGGAGGGAAACGGGCACTTACGGGACTTGATTCTCTTGACCAAGCACAGACACTTGGGGTACAACACACCTTAGGAAAAACATATCAGAAGTAGGCACCTAAGCGGAAGCAATATGTCTGAGCTTTCAACTTTCAGTGAAGACCAGAGAGCAACTCAGTTCACCCTACAATTCAGTTACCTGTAGTGGGATGAACTGCCCTCTGGTTTTGCTTTGCTGTATAGACTATATGTCCACTGACCACACCAGACACTTGAAAACCTGGCTCACACTTGGACACCTACATGTAGATCCCAGAATCAACCATCAGCCTGGAGATGAAGCCTACCCCTCCTCAAAGGCTGAGATGAATCATGGCTGTTTCTCACCTCTCTACAAAGGGAATGTCAATAGCTCAGGGGTGGACATGCTCATGGTCTCCTCATACGAGCTGTGCTCTCAAAGTGGTGTCTTTTCTAAACTGCTAATCTGAGCTGAGACTGAGCAGGTCTCATGCCAAATCTGTGTGCTCTATTCCTCCTTCTTCTGTCTGCCACAGTGGAAAGAATGTGTTGGGCAGCAGGAACAAGTACCTCTCTCCAGTAGGAAAAGAGTAGTTAGGTGGCTGAATGGCCGTTCCTGCAGTACTGACAGCTCCTCTTTCCCAAAGCTGGTCTAAGGGAGGTGTCCAGGCTGAGGCAGAAGCACTGATGCTGGGGCAGGAGCACCCAGGCTGGGGTAGGAGCACTGGAGCGGGGTAGGAGCACCAGGGCTGCTGGTTCTCCCAGAGCTGCTCTGTGGATCAAGACAGTGACCCATGCAGGCAGCAAACTTGGCAAACCTGACAGTCCCACGTAAGCAGAGTCTGTGCACGCAGAGCCTTGGCGCCTGGTGGGGATCTGATAATGCTATCATGGTAGGACCCGTCCCAGCACTCTACCACTTCTCATGTTATTGAAAATACTTCTTGCAGTATTACGGGGGTCCCGTGACAAGCTCTTATCTGAAAGATGCTGGCTCTGCCTAACCTTGCTCTCAAATTCCTGGTTGCAAACAGCCAAGTTTGTGTGCGGACAAGATGAAACACATACGAGGATTAAGGGGATTGTTAACAAAGCGATCCTGCTACCGTACTGTAAGCTCAATCTTGTAACCGCACAAGCAGGGCTACTGAGCTCACCAGAGGAAGGAAAAAAGGGAGATCAACCCCTGGAGCTCAAGTTAAGGTCCCAGTTCTCCAGCCAGGTTCCCTAGTGTTAGTAGGGTTTCTGCTTGGGCTCATGTTGGCAAATGGGGATGTAGTTAACGCACTTCTGATTAAAACTAAACAGAATTTGTCAGTGCAACCTATTCCTTATGCTAGAAACCTATAGCTGTGCGCCAAATATTCAAGATAAAAGAATATAACAGAACTGAAACAGTATAAAAATAGGTTACAGTAAGCATACATTTTTATAGCTACATATTTTTTCCAGTTGATTCCACCCAGTCCATCTTTCTTCAAATAATTGTCATTAATCAAATACAAATATAGTCCCCATGGGTCTAACTCAGATTTAAAGCTAAGCACATGTGTAAGTGTTTGTTGGTCTGGAGTCTTAGTTGTTGTAGTTTTATTGAAAAACATTCTACAATAGCGTTCCTTCCTCCCCCTCCTCCCACCCAACAAATCAAATTACAGAGGAATTGATCTAATCATTTTGAAAAATGTTTTCATATATCACATATAGTCTTACACCCCCCCCCAAAAAAAATAGAAAGCCAGAACAAATCTGCTTTTTCCATTGTCAATAGCAGCTACAGTCAAGTCTTGCTTTAAATCTTGCAGATGGACAGCAGCTTCAGCGACATGCAGCGCAGCGACGGTTACGGAGAAAACAAGTACGCTCAAAAAGCATCGGTTCACACAAGTCAGGAAAAGGAGGAGTTGAAGGTTCAGGTAGGTTGCTGCTCTCTTAGGCAGTTCCTCCAAAGACACCAGAGATGCAACAGCTTTCTCATGAACAGCAAGTACCCGGATTTGGGATCAGAACAAAAAAAGCCAACCGGAACTGTCAAAAGCTACCCCACGCATCCGCTATTGCTGGAAGAAATCGTATTGATTTCAGTAGGATTCGTTATGGTTATAAAGATAAGCATGTGGCTGTGTTTTTCAACAACTCAATATGTAAAAAGTTATATTCTTGAAGAAGTTTTCATATATATACACATACATATATTTAGATCGACACAGTTAGTTTCTATGTATATATACATAATTTACATTCTCATATATACATAAAGAAAAATTATTTTCCAACCTACAGCTAAAAAGGAGCAAAGAAAAAGCCCAAAGCCTGTAAGCCCTTGGCGCCCCGACAAAGTCGAAGAACCCAAAAAAGCAGAAAGAAACAAGAGACCAGAATGTGGCCTTCCCCACCTACCATGAGAAGTCTGGACTATACCCTTACCATATACCCTGTACAGCCTCCCAGGCTGTAATATCATCCTCAGCCACGTGTTTTTCTGAAACCTTCCTTTCTGCAACATACTGCAGCATTTCACATTCCTCCTCTCCACAAAAGAGCCTTTGGATATGCAAAATCAACCAACCCTTAATATTTTTTTTTTCCATCTCTAACATCCTGTGACACATACTTCTGTTTCCAGCAGCCCCATGACTTATTGTAGCAGGAAGATCTGCCATTTCCCCATATCCCTGTGACAAAATTTTCAGGGAACTCTGCATTTTGGACGTTCTGTACTGAAGCAGGATTTTAAAATTTTGGGGAAAACAAGACCCCTTCATGCTACTTTAATTCAGTTTTGCCCTTGAAGAAGGATTTGTGCAGGCAACATTTCAGTGTAGAGTAGACCCTCCACCTTTCCTTTAGGAACATAAAGTTAGATTGACAGCAGGGATACAGATTTCCAGACAAATAGCAAATGAGTTGGCAGGTTCCCGTGGTCTCTTTTCCACACACCTTCTGCAAACCTTGAATGTTACCGGAATAGAAGATGAATTACTCAGGTTTTGTGAGATCAAGGAGCAAGACCCTCCATGAGGAAAAATTGTGTAGAGGGTAAGGGTCAAGGTATGCCTCAAATGTTCTCTGTTATCTATTTTGCTATGAACCAAACACAAGAACAGAAAAGGACTTCTTAATTCCACTCTTCTTCTTCTTCCCTCTTCTTGTAGTAGGGGGATTTACTTAATTCTTTACAGCTGACCCAGCCCTTCTACCCTGACAATCTTTGTGCGAAGTTTACGGCACGCAGCTGCGGTCCTTCTGCTCGGGGCAAGAATGTTAACCCTTCCCCTGACAATCCTTGAACTGGTTATTATATACAGTCCATCACACGAATCTGATTTGAGACACCACCAGATGGTTGTTATTTAGGTGAAAGCAGACCCAAATAGAATAATAGTCCAAAACACTACAGGGTCAGTTACTAAACTACTAATTTGTGATCAGAAGTTGGAAGGAAGAAATGTGTTGGCATGGAGAATGGGCATGGATGAGAACTCTTTGTGTTCCTTAGTCCTTTTGCATTCCTCCTCCTGAAGACCTTTCAAATCAAAGCCGAGAGCTTTTTCTTCCATTAACTGTCCTGTTTGGGGGCTTGGGTCAAGTTTGGTTTTGGTTTTTTTAAATGAGCTGTTCTGAAACACAAACCTTTTTAAGGAAAGGTTGAACTTAATTCACAACGGAGCCAGAAAAAGAGAGCCAACCTTCCGCTGGCACTTCTGCGCCTGAGAAGGGAAGAAAATTGACACCTGGAAATGCTGACATTTCGGAAAACAAATCTTACCCATTTTGAGTACAAGTAGGATGCTGGCAAACAATGTGACATTGAAGCAGGAGGAATGTAGGAAAACTTACAAAACAAAACCTGAGACGACTATTTAGGAACAAATAAATAATGAGTGTGTTGAGCAGCGCCATGGCTAATGAATTTGAACCACCACATTTCAAGTCACAGACAGAACCTGGTAGATACCGTTTATCTTTCCCCTCATAACAGCTGCACAGGTATTAACACTAATGCCTGAAGTAGCCTATTGAAACTGTTGGATTTGTACCGGTCTACCTCAAATCAGCATGGCGGTTTCCTTTAGGGCTTTGCAGATAGTCCATATTTCAGTTTGGAGGCCAAGTTATACACCGATTCCGTTCAGACTGCACTGAGTTTGGGTTTTCTTTGTGTTTACTTTCCTCACCAAAGTGAGAAACCAGAAAAGCTCTGCTACAGAAAATAAAACAAGTAAATACAATGAAGGGCAGGATCCCTGATGCTGCTGGAGGAACTTCCATCTTTTCAGTCTGGAGCTGGCCTGTCCCTCGCTGCAGGTGGGCGACGCAGGCGGCCAGCACCCCCCAACTGACCGTGGCTTTTTGAGGGGGGGCAGGGGGAGAACATCCACCCTCCCGCAGGATATACAGCGCAAACTGCAGAGCTTTAGTCCTTCTGCTTGACTTCTCCCCTCCTTGTCCCACCTCTCCCCCGTAAACCCGTGCCGTGCCGTGCTGGAACAGCTCTGCCAGCCGCGGGGCCAGGGCTGTGCCGGCTGGTGGCAGTGCCTTCACCGGGAGGCAAAAACGCCGGTTTTGGTGACGGGGATATCTGCCCAGCTGGGACCACTGGGGTCACCAACCAGAACAGTCTGGATTAAACAACGCCTATTTTTTTTAAGCAGCTTTTCCTGCAAACTGGACAACTTCCTTTTCCATGTGCTATACCTGGGACAGTCTTCTGTTCCCCGGACACAAAGTGTTCGCCCCTTTTAGCATTCGACACCTAATGAGTTAGCTCAGCTAATGTCTGAACCGCCTTCTCCTCAACGTTTATAAGGGAGGACCACCATGAGCACTCCTCTAAGATGGAAGCACCAGCTAAGCAGCAGGTAGGGCTGGGGGAACAAAGCCCAAACACTTCCTTTGCTGCACCTTAGCAGAGGAGTCCCTTTGACCTGCCCTCCGCTGGTGTCCATAGGCTCTCCTACATACTGTCCTTCAGGTACCATCTTCATTTGGGCTAGTTTATAAGCTGCTCAAGAAAGCAACTGATTTTTGAATGATAACGTGCTGTATAGATCTGTGGTACAAATACAAAAAAATGTACTATGACAACGTTCGGAGCATAAAGGCAAATAAAATACAGCCCAGACATTAACATATATTTAGTCCAAGCAGAAGACAATTGGAATTGATTTAGTTTTTACAGTTTAATATATCATATATGTATATAAAAGGAATGCTTGTAAAACAAAAATGGTTTGCAAGCAAAAAGACCCCAGGAACAAATCTGCGGCACTCTGTACACTCATCTGGTGGGTGTATTTTCGTCCCATAATGCTAACCTTGTTAGTTGGGCTTTTTTCTTCTTTTTTGTATTATTGCACTTAATTTGCTCTTTTTAATAGAAAATTCGAGAAAGTTTGGGTTGTAGGAGCTTTTCCTATACTAGCAAACAACAGAAACAGCATCACAATCATTTGGGGTCCCTTCACCTTAAACAGTATTCATGCTAATTATTTTCAAAGACAGTGTCTGTTGTAAATAAATCCATATACTACTAAGGTTTTCAGAGCCGGAGTTTTTGTGGGTCATACCAAAAAATAATCTTCCTCTTGAACCTGCCTTTCCCTAGTAGGTTATTGGCTTTTCACCTAGCTATTTCTGGAAAAAATAACCAGAATCCTCCAAGACTCTCACTGGAGACCACTTTCCCAACTCAGTTGAAAGGTAGTCGTATCTGTGGGTCTGAAATATCTGCAACGGTAGAAGGCTTTGGTTTGTTTCTTGAAAGATGGGATTATAATGGAAAATAGTGTTAGGCTAAAGAAATAACACTGGTGGTATAATTTGGCAGAAAAAGAAAGGCCATCGAAACAAAAGGGTTTGCATTTCTGGAAAAATAATTTTAGTTTTGTGCCAACACTCTCTGGACTGAGCAAAAATATGATTTACACCTTTCTAAAACCTTGAACCCATTGCC
Organism: Phaethon lepturus; assembly: GCF_000687285.1. NCBI lineage: Eukaryota > Metazoa > Chordata > Aves > Phaethontiformes > Phaethontidae > Phaethon > Phaethon lepturus. The sequence continues at coordinate 135,805 of NW_010518221.1, read as the reverse complement.
AGAAGTATGTAAGAAAAGTCAAAATCCTAAGAAGTAAATTTCTTGGGCTGCCATTTCCAATGAGTACGTTTGATAAATAAAACTTAATTTTTACATCTGCCATGGATTCCAGGGTATGATTAATAGCTCGAACATTGTGGCCAGTAGCCAATGTATGTATGTGATTACAGCAATCTTAAATATAGTACATTTTGAATAAATATGCCAAAAAAGAGTATAAAAAACACTCCATGCATGCTTGGAAAAAATCTTGTCACAGTGTCAAATATTAAATCCTTATGAAAGTAAAATACCACAAGCATTGTTAGGCACAATCACAGAAGCATGGGGTGCCACTGGCATCAGCTCAGCTTTGGGAGTGCAATCATTGAAACATAATTTCTGTTCATTTTGTTTTCTACATTTTGTTTGAGCTGATTTGTTACACATTGTAGTGAAAAAAACCACTCAAAACCCCCTACTTTGCCAGAAGTGCCATGTTAAACTGGTTGCCTTTCGGAGTCACGTGCCAAAAAAAAAAGGTTTTTTTAAATGTTCATTTAAAAATTATGCTCTTCTAACTCAGATTTTGTGATCAGCATGATGCCCTTCTCCTCTTCAAGGGGCATCATGTTCTCACCTGTGCTGACAGCATCAGGAAAGTAAGAGAGATCCCTAAACTCTACCGCACTTGCACCACAGAATTACTCATTTAATGGAATTTTTACCAGGGAGATTTCACTGATATTTCAGAGGAAATACAGAAAATCCTCCGAATCCCTGTATCTTCAGGACAGCAGATTTTTACTCCTTCTCTCTCCTTACCTTCATGCCATTGCCTCTTCTGCTTCTGCGGTCCTGCTACCGTTGGCTCTGCCTTCAGCATCTCCACCATGCCCCTGCGCTGCAGAGGAAAGCTCTGCACCAGGAGAGCAGATCTGGGTAGGAGCAAAAGGGATGGAAGCTCCTGGATGTTCAGAGCTTAACTAAGGCTTGTTCAAGCCATCAGTAATTTTGGTTTTAGTACCAGCCTTGTGGTTGTAACAACTTTTTTTAATGAAAACTTACTCCATGTGTCTTTCTTTTGTGCACCAGGTTTCAAGTGCCTGAATTCTGTAAGCTTCCCCTCTGTGTAAAAAGTGGGTTAGACGTGCTGGTTTTAAATCCTAATGGTTTTAGGATGTTTTTTTCCTAGAATACCTTACCTATCTTTAGTAGAAATTTTAGACACCAGGTTCCCAATTCTGACAAACAGGGCAGAAATTTTTGCAGCGAGATGCACAACATCGTAGCAATGTAACGGAAATGGAATTGTAAACATAACTTTTCAGGGAAGGAAGGGAGAAGTGCCTTTGGTATTATAGGCTATCCTCTGCCTACCTCCAAATGGGTGAGGTTCACCTGCTATAATTACATTATTACCTAATTATGTTCTTATACAGTAATCACCTCTAAAAGCAGGGCTTGCTCTGCTCTAAGCAGCGAATCCGGAGCCAACATTTATATTAAGCAGTATTGACATCCAGTGGAGAGTTAGAATAATTACAGGCATGCAGATAACCAAGTGCAATCGTCCAGTTTACCATCCGAGTTCAGCTTGGAAAGAGTAGTCTACTTACCGACACTACCTACCCATACTATCTTCCTATAAAATGTAATTCTTAACCTCAGTGTATTCTCGTTGTTAAGAAAAACTGGAATAATATCATACAAAATCTACCATTTCTCTGCAAAGGGTTTTCTTTTGTGTAGACTTTTCTTCCACATACTTTCCCTTTTTTGTTGCAGTTGTTCCAAAATAATGTCTGGGCTGCAGGCGTTTTTTATCAGAAAGAAGACATCAAAGCATGTGTCTGACTGTTTTCCAGGACACATAAAAGTGTACCTGTCTTTGAAAACAGTATTATAATGCAATTTAAACCCAGATTTGGAGTCTCAGACTTGATTATGTTTCCTGAAAGTTAGAGAAGATGGATGTGCATGAGCCATCTAAGTACCTTCTCATTGCAGTGGAAGCACTGTGCAATCTAGCCCTTGCAATAAGGGAAGAATCAGTATGAGGCTTGGAGCAGTAGCAATAACCTCATCAGCACTTAGTCCGAGGACAATTTGGTGACCCCATCTGATTTTAACAGAGTTATATTCTTATCAAAGAAAGCCAATTTTAAAATGTTCACTTTCTCCAGTAAAAATTGTTGACTGTTCATAGTAAAACTAAGCGCTTGTCAGCTCTCAGTAAACAAAAAGTGAACAACTTTTGACAGAAGTGGTGAAAATTGGGTAAAAATCATAGTAAGACTGAAAGAAAAAAAAAGGAAATGCAAACTGTACCAATGCATTTTGTATAACTAAAACTTCCATCTCTGTCACTCTCTTCTCTCTCTATACCTCAGTATAATCTATCCTGGGACACTGGAGATCTCCAGTCATAATCAACAGAAAATAGAGAATACACCTACTGGTCACCAGTTAAAAATTTGCCTTCTTACTATACTTTGATGGCCTATGCCATATGAGTTGGTTGCCTTTAGTTTTGCCAAAAAGCATTTGCACTATAGAAAAAAAAAAGGTTTTAAGTGCTAATTCAGGCTCCAGTGAATTTGCTGAACATCTGGTCCTGGTGTAACTGCTCAGAATTGCAGAAGGCAAGGTGTCCAGCAATGCAGATGCGGATTTGGGGGAGTGTTGTATATTCTCTCCCAGTGCATCTTTCAGAGAAAAAATGAGAAGAAAACAAATATAAAAAGAAGCCATGCTGCTCTAAAGCCATTGGTAGTGTCCACACGCTCCTGCAACTCCAAGGCAGCTCTTGGAAATACCCCGGGGAATTCATAATAAAATGGGATTACTGGGAGGGAAAACCCCTGGTTCAGATACTCAATACCTCACCCTTTGGTGTGCTCCCTCACACTGTCCAGGTGACCTCACTGTTAGCAGCTCTCCACAAAGATGACTTGAATATGGCTATGTTCACCCCAGAGCCCAAGACATTTGGTGACTTTTTTTTTTTAAGGACTTAGTAATTCTTGTGAAGTATGTAACCACCTTGTTTATGAAGCCAAAAGCACTGCTATCAGGAGCACCTGCCTCACAGGAGGGTCTCATACCAGGACCCCGTTGAGGAAAAACTATGTGCAATGAAGAGTAGAGAGCTACCTGTAGGGATACAACATGGGCTGATAGGTCCAGGTCCAGGTAGACCATGGAGATACATGAGGAAGACTGCTCAAACTAAATGTCTGGCTCCTGGGCAATGCCAGCAGACAGTATAGGCAACACGTTTCAAATAGGTGAGGAAAGTACTAAAAAGACCATTTCAGAGTACTGTGGGTGCCATGGGATGCATGTCATACAAATTACTGTGTCCAGGCTGAATCCACCTGAGAGGCTTGGAAGGTGTCACCAAGATCTGAAGTACAGATGCCCATGGAAGATCCTGACTGGGGAAACCTTCATGAGTGAACTGACAGAATATTTGTTAATAACGTGCTGGTATGGCCCAAAGCCACTGTTCTTTGAAATAAGGCCAAGTCTGCAAGATTCCTTGCACAACAGAAGGTGTAATATGTATCTATATATCTCTCTCTGTAAATCTATATGAGTGTAAAATGTCACTTCGTTGTGAAATTGAAGTAACACCAGATATTTTTGCTGGGAACTGTGCACATGCTGCTGTTTAATTCTCGTACTGTAGTCATCTGGTGGGTTAGATCAGGGCTTTCAGCTAATCATTTGCTTTTGCTACCTCCCAGATTGATTTGCCTGCATAATTTAAATGTTCCATCTGCCCTTTACCTTAACATTTCTCCTCGTCACACAGAAGAACACTAATTGATTCCTACTCTTACTTATGTCTACTTTTTCTGCAATAGAAAAGAATTCCATTCACTTTAATATATTCTTTAATTTGTTGCATAATTACTGTTGCTTTTCCCAGCTTCTGATTTCCCAGGCTCTTCTGATTGCTGTTGACTTCTCTCAATTAGTGGATTTCCCTGGGACACTTGGAAGTATGAATGACAGGAAATGCACTACAAAGACCTGTATTAATAAAATTTCAGTTCTTTGATTAATTTGTTGCATTTTGAAGGAAAAATTTGTAGGAAGCCACAAATTACAGTGTTTATAAAACATGTAAATAAAAGGCTGTGCATGACACTTTTAAAAAAACACAGATATTTGAGAAAGAATAACAAGCCGCAAAGAATTTTTTGTTTCTAAAAACAATTTTAACAGTAAAATGCCAGCTAATTTTTATGAAATACACACCAGTTGACTAGCAGGAACATCCTGAGGTCTGACCACCACAAGAGGTCTGTATCGCTCATTATGGACCCAGGCTGCAGTGCTGTCCATGGCAATGGAGAGCGTCCTACGTGCTCTGCTTATTTTGTTAATCTTTCCTTCTTGGTCGGTGATATTCTCCAGCTTTCTGCTGAATTTAGGTAGACGGGAGCTGCTCGAGCAGCCTCAGCACCCAGCACAGCAGCGCATCCGGCCGGCCGAGGCGAGGGGGATCGCGGTCGGGGTCCTGCCGCCCTGGGAAGAGAGGGAGCAGCCCAGGAGCTGGCTCAGCACACAGCCCCCGCGGTGTGCCGGAGCGTCTGGCACGGGGTTTCTTAGTGGAAGAGCCGGTAACTGTTCACATTACAAGAAACCTTTAGCACAACGGGCATCTGCACTGATACCGCGACGGTGCGGCTGAGGAGCAAGAGGCACTGCCTGCTTCCTTGCCCTTAGAGAGTTGTTAGACATGAGCAGCCCTGTGGGACTAAAAATCTCCACGTCTGGTTTTGAGACGCTTTGAATATAAGAGGCTACATACAGCTCTTTATCTCACGCCACCTGAGAAGGACATGTGTTTTGTTTTGTTTTTGTTTTTTTATGGCACATCTGAATCCCATTGTCTTTGCAGTAAAATATATATCCAATACAAAAAAATGCTGCCTAAGTCTATGTAATGCCTTTTTTCAGAGTGCACAGATGCCCACAGTGAGAAATACCTCTTTGCCTTAAAGCTTGTGCTTGCATAACCATTGGGTTTACATGCTTAGAAATGGGTAATTTTATTCTGTAATCAATCTTTTTGTGCATTTCTTAACCTGTTTGCAGTTGTCACAGATTTGGTTGTATATGGCAATCTCTAATCTAAGTAAACCTAGGGACTCACACTTTTGTCCCTATCATTGACAATCATCCTTATTATTAATAACATCGTTTTGAGTCAAATGTGGGGGTTGTATGGAGTCACAGGACTTCATGTCCTGGAGATTAAAGATGAAGACAAAATGTCACAAAATAACTTCCCAATTCTATGTGCATAAGCTTCAAAGTGGTTCCCTATGGCAACTAGGAGATGTATTCACAAGAGCTAACTTCTAAACCATCTCACTAGCATTTGGAAACTCAGTTTAGCTCTAGACACTCTGGAAGCAACTTATAGTTTCTGGTTTTAGCCCCTCTCTTGTGTCCATCCATCTCCTTTTCAATTCTTGTGAAACTGAGTTAACTCCCTCGCACAATTCCCCTTGTATTTCTCAGAAAGAGAGGGGTAGTTCCTTCACGATGCTGCAGAGAGAGCTTTTGTTCACTGTAGTTCCTTATTCCCTCAAAACTGAGGACCTCACACCTGACTGACTTAGACCTCAGAACTTTAACGCACTTCATCAAAAAGAAAGAACTGAAGATAGTATTCTTGACCTTTCCTAGTTTTATCATAAATCCTGATGTCTGACAAATGCTCAGCCTGTTCTTTTTCTTTTATGTACCATACATCTAAGATGCCAGAAATAAATGATTGTTCCATTCCACCACTCTCTTTACAGACTGTTACAAGCTTTCAGAGCATTTGCAAAATGTATAAGAGCCACCACCTCTACACCTAGAGAAGGATTCAAGACACTGTCAGGTAGCCTAGTAGTCTATAGCTAAAATAAAAGTAATTTGGTCAGGATTCACTTAGAGACCACACAGGCAACGTGGCTTTCACTTTGGGGATCTTTCTTAAATAACATATGAAATTATACCCATAATAATACCTACAAACATATGAAACCATCTGTAAGTCCTCCCAACCTGAAAACATAACCTTGCCCTGCCAGGGAACAGTGCCCCTTTTGAGTCTCTGGTCTTTTGTTGCTAAAAGAAGTGTTTTCAGTAGTAACTATATTTTTCCAGGATAAAGCCTCTTGACTACCTCTATTCTCGCACGTAAGAAACAGGCAGGGCACAGCTCACACCCTGGTTCACAACTGAGATGAAGCGATGAGAACGCTCTTGCCTGCTTCTGGCCGGTGCCCGTGAGTGCTGCCGCAGGCCGTGCTCAGGGCCGTGCCCGCCAGGGACCCTTCCCGCAAAGCAGCCTGACATCGGTGGTCTCTGTTTGGAGAGGGCAGCGAGTTTGGGTCTGGGGACAGGATCGATGCCATGCCAGCCGGCCTTTAGCACGGAGAACCATCCCTGGCCTCCTTTAGCTGGCGGGGCAGGCACTGCCTTTCAGACAACACCAAAATATTTATTAAAAGTTATATCAGATTTATGGATTCAAACAACTTGTTTATCCGTTTTCTTTCCAAAACCTAATAGCCGTAGAGATGAGAATACGTTCTGTTCTCCAGATGGGTACACAGCCTGAACTAGTGGGACCTTGCAATACCAGCCCCACCTATTTTTTTTCGTAACGG
>NW_010518221.1:42587-129112 GCF_000687285.1 Phaethon lepturus | reverse complement strand
TGGAAGGTTGTTTTCAGCAGATGTGATTACAGCAATTGAATTGGCTTATCCTAAACTCCTGTGTTTGGATGAGGTGACTCACTCCGTAGCTGCACCAGTTTCTCCCCATGCGCAGGGGAAATAGCGTAGCTTTTGGACATCTAGCTAGAGACAGCTAGAAAAAGGCCTCTGGAGCTTGAAGCCCTGTTTTGGTGAAGCAAGGAAGGGAACCCCAGCGTTGACGTTGTGACGGTATAAATCTTCTGCGGCAATTTAGCAATGGTGCAACTGTTCCCACAGTGGGACAAGACTTGATGCTTGATGGTATTGTGATCTTGTTCTGCTTACTTGCTCAAAGCAACCTACTAATTTGTCAGAATGAGTGGAGTGAGCAAAAGGCTCCTTCCACACCCTGTTAGAGGTTGTTCAGAACAAAGAGACTTCTGTGCTTTTCATATGTGAGGCACCTTGTTAAAACTCTCTTCAAGAACTACAGCTATTACTAATTAAACTTCCTTACCATCAAAGTAGCCACATAAATCAGCCACACAATAATGGTTCTATGAAAAATACTTTATCAAGCCTTCTGAACACACTTTAATGCAGTGCAACTGAAGAATAACAGAAGATCAACAACTTTATTTCCTTTGGTCTAATACTAAACCAACCAACATAACTTAGGTTAAAAGCAACTTTTATTTTATACCTACAGTTTTGATTCAGCCAACAGTCATGAATACAGTATATGATGAATTCAGCTTTTGCCAAAGACATAAGCATACGCAAATGGCCTTAACATCAGCCTTATTCCTCTGTAAGACCCATGTCTTGCTTTCAAATACCACTCTCAGATGTACCTACAGTACATGGTAGAATGAACCTGTAACGCTAGTGATATGTTAGGTGATACTTCTTGCTCATGTTACTTTTTATCATCTTTATTGGTTGTCATAGCCCCCTTTCTGCCATGCTCTTTTGTTTTTATTTCTATTCACATTTTCTGAAGATCAAAACTGTATGAGTCTTCTATAATACCCAGTTCCACAGTTTCTGATTCATACCTGCCTGGAACTGATACATTTATTTAAGTTAACATTAAATTTGGCCCTAACTCTTCTGTGGATGGCCACTGGTTCTCTTAGTCTTGAACACCATCATTGTCCTAATGCAGATTCCCACTGCATGCATCTTTTGCTCCCTGTCCTGAGATATTGCATATTGCTGATGTCCTCAAGTTCTCTCTCTCATGAAAAGTGGGTATACATTAAGTCTTGGAAAAACAGAGTAGTTTAAATATGCCCAGAAGTGTTTTACCTACCCCTGCTTAAGAGCCAAGTAGTAGAATGAGCAAATGAAGATCACAGAGGATCCTTTTTTTTTCATTCTGATTAACGCCTTTTCCCATTTGATAGAGATCAAGGCAGTTGGTCTGGTTTCTTGTCTGCAAGACACACAAAGTATCTCAATCTCCTCTGCTAACTATTTTGTGCGGTGCCAGTGTCTGCATTTTCTGGGGCTTCACATACGCAAAATCATTCAGTGACAAGAGTAATACTGTCTTGATTTAAGGATATGGCATCCAGACAAGCACCATTTTAAATTAACGGGGAAGCATCTATTCCCAGCCTAACTCTGTGTAGGAAAGTAGAGGTTGAGAAATTCTCTAGTGAGAAGATTCTTTGAAGATCTACACTCTGGCATAATATTACTGAATGAAAGCTTAGAGCCTGTGAAGTATATGTCAACATTGCTGCAGATTTCCGTCAGCCCAGAGCTGCTTCCAGTGTCTTCAGTAGAACAAAGGATTTAGGGTTTGGGAGATTTTTTTAATAATAAAAGTGGAACTTTGGCTGCCTCTTCTGCATAGAAAGAGTCGTACCAGCAGGTGAGAAAGAAGTCAGAGCTGTTTAGTAAATGGAAAATTTATGCACAGCAAAGGAGAGGCTGTTTCACAACGTTCAGAGATGTGCTAGAACTTTCTTGATGTACACACAGGCTGTGGACAAGTAACCTTCTTCTTCCTGCATTTGGATACAGTAGGTGTGTTTTGGCAAGAGAAGCACTGAATAGCACAATATACTGTAAGCTGATAGAACTGCTAAAATCAACACCAATCATTTCTGGAAAGCAAACAGACTTGTGAGATGACAGATATAACAGGGATCACAATGATACTGATCTGATCTCCACCCATCCGGCCTGTGTAATTATAAAATAAACCAAAGGAAAAAACCAAAACAAATTGGCCACGAGAGCTATGGGATTTCTTCTTTAGACCAGTGCCAGCTAACGGATCCCCCCAAGAAAACAAAAGAAATTGTTTATAGTTTTGAAAACATTTTCCATTTTTGAAGTTGCTCACAAATGCATTTCCTAAAAGGAGAAAAAAGAGAGAGAGGAACAGATTAGGCAAGCTAAACTAAAAGCAAAAAAAGAGCAAAACCTCCAGCTACAGCGTGATGAAAAAAATATTCCCAGAAATATAATAGATTGTTGCTTGACAGTATTCTGCTGCAATAATTTCTGTAACAAGCTCACAGCCTTTCCTCCAGAAGCATACTCTGACAGTCCATCCCAGTACTGGTCTGATGAAGATTTAAAGAGGCAATGCTTCAGCAATGGCCCAAATGATTCCAGCTAATCTGAGACACGAAATAAACAGGTCAGATTTACAGATGTCCTAAAACCAAGAACAGTTTTGTAGCATGCGAGTACAGACTCTCAGTCCTCACTATCTTCTTGCCGGCTGAACTTTCAGCAGCTCGTTCCCCTCTGGAATTCCGCACTCAAAGCACAAATGTCCAGTTTTGTCTTGAGCAATGACCAGAAGTAACACCACTGGTTGAAAAAGGCCCTATCCATTACTACTGTCAAGGGTCCCACATGTCCCATGAGAAATTCCTTCGGTTCTGTTATGTGGTTGACTGGAAATGCAGCAGAAACAATATTTAAACTAAAAGAGCATCTGAACTAATTGAACCTCCTTTAGCTTGTGTCTCAGGATCAGTTGACTCTTGTGTTTCTCCAAAGACATGGGTTCTACCGCAGCTTTTCACACACTTGGGGCAGTTATAAATCTCTGCCTCTCTCTGGTGAATTCCCCAAGATGTGTAAGACCTCAATATCATTGACATCAACCAAAATGTTCAAAAGACGAGGAACAAACATTGCACACAGAGCAAGGTTACTAACCTCATTCCTTCCAGAAACTTGACTAAAAATGTTTCCCTTTGAACGAATTGTGAAATACAATGCTTAAAGAAGAACTTGCATTCTTAATGCAACTCTTTGTTCATTTATTTTATCTGTAGGCTGCAGATTAGAGCATGAACCCTGCCTGGGTAGTGTACACAACAGGCTCCTGCGACAAGTGATTTTAAAGCCGTACGGAACCAAGGGGCTGAATGCCTCCTTCCTCCAGCGCAGCACGTACCAAGCCTGGCACAACCTGAGACCTGCTGCCACCGCTGCCCGCACCCTGCTTCTAAAATGGTCTTGCAGTTTCTCAGACTTCTCTTCGATAGCTCCAATTTTTCCGCCCTAAGGAACAGAGAAGGATCAAGGGAATCGCATCTCTTTGAAAAGAGATGCGATTAGTCACTGAGAGAGGAAAAAAGCTCTCATCAGGACTCGTTCTGTGCAGAGGAAGAGACTGGGCTGCGTGCCAGGGTGCTATTAATTCTACCTGGAAACAGATTAAATTCTAGGTCACCATTCTGGACATAGAAACCTTTTGCTTCCTCCACATTTTCAGCAGGGCTCCGGAGTTTTTGGCAGTGTTTTGAGCATTGTGCTCTATAAAGCAGTGCTAAATACCGCACAGCTATAGTCAGGAAACACCTCAAAGTCCCCCAATGTCAATTAGCTACTTCCTCTGCAAAGTCGTAAGCAGATGCATGAGAGCAGCTCTCCAGGAATATATTTGCTAACAGGTGCATTATTAGGAAGGAAAAAAGGTTGTTTATATTAACGGGAAGTCCCCTTCAGCATTGCTCGTCCAGTGTTTTCTGTCTGCTGCTGGCCCTGCTCTTGCCTCTCACTTTTCACCAGCATGTGTTGGATAATTAGGGCTTCAAACGATGCATGAAGGGCCTCTGCTTCTAGTGACTCATAGCTTCAGGGATTATCCAAGATTACCAGGCGGGTTATGATTCCCTTATGATTCCAGACGAGAAGCTGCGCATAACATGTTGGTCTTCATAGATGCTGTAAGATTAAAATTACAGGTACCGCTGACAGTAATGATTAATTACGGCAAGCCAGATCTTCTGCTGGTATAAACTGGGGCAGCTTCACTGAAGACAGCAAAGCTTTGCCAAACTACACCAGGTTGATGATCTAGCCCGTTAGAAACAACTGCTGCACAATGGCTTTTTTTTCCCTTTCCAACACAATAATCCAGTTTCTTTCTCACTGTTCATCTCTCAAGGTGCAGAGGACAAAACACAGTTTTTTTTCCTAGGTTTAGATCACCAAACTCATGGATTTACGCAACACAAGTCAGAATCCCAGGCTATGCTGACCTGGACTTATTTTTTAGTGAACTCAGTTTTGGCGTGGGACCAACAACCACACATTTGTATTCAGCCCTTACATTTTACTACACTAAATGCATTCAGATCATGGATGATGTTCTCATGCTAAGAAATCATTCCTATTTCTAGCTCCACCATCAATGGGTAATAAAGCATTCAAACTGGAAGAGATCAGCTATACACACTACACTTGAAAACACAAACCCTGAGGAAAAAACAGCGCTTGCAAGAAACTGTTGTAGAACTTGGAGTAAATTGGTGTGAAATAATGCACCTTGCCTTGAGAAATGCACTGGCACAGTCCTGTGTTCTTCTGTGGGAGAGAGGGACATTCTGCTTTGGTCTCATTTCGCAGAGGCAGTGAATTAAAACAAATTAAAATGCTTGTGCTGGCTTCAAGTTACAAGTTGGAGACTACTACACATGCATACAAGCAATTTGAAGGTGCTTTTAGAACTTGAGAATGAGTTCACCCGCCAGCTCTGTTGAACCAAAAGCCCTTCAGAGATGGCAATGGGTGCACAGAACAAGTGCACAGACACATCATTTGATCCTGCTGCCACTTCTGTGCTGCATCTAACATACTTCAGATCATCATGGACACTACTCTGTTGGATTACTTGACCCTTTCTCCTTTAGGGACAACCAGTAAAGGGATATATCTTGCCTCATCGGTATCCTAATACATTGTGTGCTTAATGAGAAGAGGCATGGTGTGTCAGATTTATACCAGATGAGGGCTTTCCTTCAGGGGAAAGAATTTGGCCCTCGTGTTTTCCTTGGACATTTTGCAAGTCTCCGGTTAACTTAGGCGCCTAAGTCCCATTAAAAAACTGACTCACAGATCTACACCACACAAGGAAACACAGTGCACAGATAACAAGAGCAGTGCGCTCAAGCTGCGGTGCAGAAATGTGTGCAGACAGCAGCCCCAGTCTCCAGCACGTCGCAGCCAGGCCAACACAGTGAGCTGAGCTGAAATGCTCTGCCCCGAGGTGGGCTACAGCACAGATGAGGTGCCCAGACTCCTGCCACTGCTGGGACTAGGGTGCTGTCTGCGACGTCAGCAGTCTCGTCACCGCCTCTGCGGCATGACACGAGCGTATCCTTAGGCTTCAGAATTTCAGGGAAGAGGTGCTAGAATCACTCTAGTGCTTTTGCAAATGTTACTCTTCTGCCTTAATCAGGCAAGCTCTATTACTGCTTCAGCAACAGATATAGGGACTGAGGAAAGGAGAGAATATGGAATTTGGCCCAGAGCCTTTTTAAATGCACTTCTACGGGTAATTTAATAGCTGTATTATAAAATGTTAATGTTAGTATAAAAATCTGGGGAATTTCAGGCCCAAACTGGGTTGACTTTTTTCTTTTACCCTCTTTCCTCTCGAGAAGCTTGTTTTCTTTTTATTGCATTCCAATAATGAGAGACCATTTCACACAGGTACATCTGCAATATGTTACAGGCAGCATAGAATATTAAAACAACCTGTGCTACTGCTAGCGAAACTAATAAGGGAGGTAAAAGTTTTCTCAGGCTGAGAGGAAAAAGGTGTCTATAGCAGGAACTCCATTACCAGACTACATTACTGAAGGTACTGCACTGAACACCGAAGTCATTTCCAATTCAAAGTCTTGTTTCAAACAGCAACTCTGCTACTTGAAGAGGGGAGCTGGGCTAGGGTGAAGTGGTGGTGGTGGTGGCCAGGCAGTTCACATGAGGTTATGTTTAGATATGGATCAGGGTTTTAAAACAAAACAGTAAGTTAATAAAAACAAGGAGAATATAAAGCAGAAAGTTTATACATTAACCTTACTTACTGCGTAGAGAGGGGCAAAGCCATCTACCCTAATCCTCTGAATCGACATGAGTGTGAAAGTTCACCTCCAGTGTTATTGAGTTCATGCTCGGCAAAGGATCAGCTGTGAAATAGATTGCAAAGCCAGGAGTGAGAAAACAATTCAGCTGAGAAATGAAGAGGTGAAAGGGGAAAAATGAGCAGAAGGAACAAAAAAGGGGGAGTGGGAAGGGTAGCTGAGTGAGAGAAGCCAGAGAAACAGGGGGGAAGAGCCAAATGGAAAAATAAACAAATAGTTTCTTTTTTGGTTAAGGCTTAGGAATTCCTGTTCCACAGAAAAATTACCATTTCCAGATTTATTTATTTTTTATTTCAAATTGGAAGGAAAAGTCAGAAAGGCAAAAGAAATTTATAATGGAATTTTGTTAAAAAATCGCTTTTTGTGGTTCTGGCCACCCACCTGCTTACCAGACTGGTTCCCAGCACAAATTCTGACAGAATCAACACATTCCACCAAAATGTCACTGTCCAGTGGAAAGCAGCTCCACTGGAAATACTCTGTCCAGCTGTATATCCTGTCACTGCTTTTTTAAGCTGTATAGGTACCCGAGGGGAGCTTGGCTTCAAGAGTAAGAACACAATATGGTCTGCTAGTGCACATAATTTTTCAGTTTAGATTTCAAAAGGGAAGTTACTAATGTGTGGCCCAGCTTTCCAAGAGCAAAAAAAGCAAATCTGTTTTATTGTTGTACTTCTACTGGTGGAGGAAGAGGGGGAAATGTGGGAGGAAGAGGACAAGACAGACACGTGTTCATTTAAATAATGTGTCTGTGTATGTGAGAGGAAATTCACAGAAATGAATTTATTCTGCAGCCCCCCGAAGGACTCATAGCTCCATATTTGATTCTCCCAACTCCAAGTGTCCTAGACTTCGTTATATTTATTGTAAGTTTGGTGAAAAACTACTAGCTCTTTGCTGGTGGGTCAGTCAAGTCTCAAGTACTGAACACTCTTGCAACTGGCTCCTACCTCATGTTCTTCCCCCATGAAACTGGTACCTTGCATATTGAGAGAGCAACACCATGATGTCTTACCAGCTCGTGATCCTGGGCAAAACCATCTCTCTGACACAGTTTGCACCCTCACAGTGCAGCTCTGGAAGGCTCTTCACAGTTACAGCCTGTGCCCAGGTTCTTAAAACCTTAGTTTCTTCAGGGACAATCAGGGCAGGGAGCTGGCACGGCCAAGATGGGACAGCAGTGGTGGATGTGGATGGTGGTGGGGATGGAACAAGCGTAGGGGGAGGGATGGGACATCGTGAGTATCACCCTGAAAACAACCTGGGCTTTAGCCACGGGACATGCATGGGCAGTGGGAGACCAGGCACAAGGAGGTCTGGAAATACGTATCAGGAGCATTTGCAGATGGAGAGGATTGGAGGGGGTTGGAACAAGGAGTGTGGAGACCTGCAGATTGAAAAAATTTGGAGGAGTGGGGTTGAAAAGGTGAGCAGAAGAACGTGGGGTGGGAAGAGGATGGAGGTTTGTAGTGGGTAGGACTGAGAGAGAACACAGGGCAGTTTACCATCACCCACCATCTCACCATGTGAGACTCTTCATTCCTTTTACTATGCTTAATTTTCTTGTAATTAAATGCCAAATCCAGCTGGTCTGCTTGATTTTAAATCTGCCAAACTGGCTGATCAGGCCTGAGGTGTCCTAGAGCAGGGGAGAAGCTTTGGCCCAGTATTGTAACCTGGACCCCATATTCAGAAACTGCACTCTGAGGCTGGCGTTGTGCCCCCCACCACGTGGCTCGTCAAGGCAGATGTGCCTCATCACATAACTCCACGCAGCTGTGGCCGGTCTTGGGGAAATTTGCACTAGTGTATATGAGACTAGAGGAAAAAAAAAGTATCCAGCTACAAAGAGGGTCACATTACTTTGACTTGAGAGCTTAGATGTCTACGTCCTTGCCTCTGAAAGCCATCCAGGATCTGTGAATTCACTTGCACGTATAGATGTTTGGCAGATGCATCAGAGAAAAATATGTGACTCCGCTATACATCATTAATAGGTTAGTTTATCTGAGGTAAGGGACATAATACTGGCTAAGAAGGCTTTTTTCTGCTGTATCAGTTCTTTGAAAGTGATTTGGAAGCAGTTCAGATTTTCATTCAGATTCAGTGTTCATTTCCAATAAATTTATTTTCAGTACCCCTTATATTTATGCTTCTTGCAGCCTGTTTTCCTTCCATTTGTCAATCTGCATCTGCAACTCTAGCTGTTAGCTGTTGGGCCTGGTTGCTGCAATGGGAACTGGTTGAGGTCTTAAATTATGTTTGAGAGCTTGATCCTGCTTGAATAAAAACAAAGAGAGCTTTCCATTAACTTTAACATGAACAACGGAGAAATCAGAAATGAGGAATATTTTACTGCTTAAAAATATCCAGGAAGTTCCATAGCCCTGAACTTCAGTAAATGTATACAGCCAGGGTGCAAAGATGGGATATAAAGCTAATTTATCAGAATTGAGGCTTTAAAATTAAATTAGTAGGTGTATTTACCATCAGCATGACAAAAACTTACCTTACACACATAGTCCTCCTTGCAAGTCTGTACTATCTATATGAACAAACTACAGTTTGCTATAGTTTATCTTCTTATAATTTGCTCTGTCACAGTTCTAGAACTTCTCAGGTGCTACCTCCAAAAGTAGCATTTTTTGCACAAATAATGGAGGTGTTCTGGGAAAATAGCCTCTTTGTACTAAGAGAAGGAGTCAGAGACATCCTAAAAGAGAGGCTAGCGCGATGCTGTTCTGTAGTATCCTGCTGATTTGCACAAAAAAACACTTTGTTGATTCCCCTTGGGGTTTTTTGACCTTCAGCTGTGAACTCCCTGGAGGCAGAGACCCTCTCCTTTTAATTGTATGGAAACTCCTTAGCCCAAGAGGAATGCTACTATGAGCAACAGACAATTTTGAAACTTTGTGAAGTTGCAAATGTTAGATGGCGAGACCTTTCCCTGTGGTGATGTGTGCTTTCTCACACAAATGGTCCCCCCAAAAGTTGGCTGGACTCCTGCTGAGAATAAATGCTTACCGTTGCAAATAAAAGCTGTGATCGAGACCTTAAAGCTTTACTGTTAGCCAGCCAGACAGTAATTCATTTGTACTTGATTTTTCATTAACTCCTTTTTTGCTGTTTAAGGGAATCTTCCCAGGGATTTTTCTAGTTGTATTAACCCTAAGATCTTTATCTTCCATGTGCTTTTCTTCTATATGAAGGGAAAAAGTGAAACCACATGAAACCGGGCAATGCACCAGAAAACATTTATGAAATTTCTGGTGAAGTGTTTTGGCATAACTACATAACAATAACATGCTATATTCATTAACTTGAACAAACAAACCCGATAGATTATTAAAAAACAAAATGAAGAAGAAAATACAGATGCGGTGTAACTTTACACTTTGACAATGCAGAGGACAGATTTACCAGCTTGTTTATTGCTTCTCTCGACGAAGGAGAAGAGCCATAGGCAGAATCTAGAGCAAAGAATACAGACGGAAATCCCAGTCGATCTAGGTCTCACTGGTATCTGTAAACCAGCAAGATCCTCAGCACTGTTAAGGATACAGCATTTGCAGTCATTTAACTGACATCTAGTTAAACTTGTTGATGGTAAAGGTCATGGATGCTCAGCAGAGCACTGAGGTGTCTCCTGAAGTGACAGAAATCTATTCCTCATTTACCCTTCTGCAAGCATGAACTAGTACTTGGTCTACAAGTATTTGCCACTCTTTTCTTTCAGAAAATACCTGATTGCTTAATCAAGAATGATTTCAGTGTCGTACAGCACACAAGAGTGCATGCTCTGTGCAATAGTTGGAGGGAGTCACTTGAGTGACTGATCAGTCCAACCATTCCCCACTGCTGAGCTGAACTGAAGTTAGGTAGACAAACCTCTGCCATACAAACAATCTGCCTCGACCGTAAGCAAACTAGCTTGGACAGTAGAAGCAGTAAGGCTCAATTCATGGGGCAGTCCTGAGAGATTATTTTATTGTACTTCTGAGGATAGATTTATCTTCAGGTAAAACCACAGGCCGATTTATTTTGCAAACATCTCTGTGCTGTGTTGCCTGTGCTTGTTAACATGCAGCTTGCTCAGGCCACCTCTTTGCAGGACCACATGGTGGGACACAGACATATCCTAAATGTACATGTAAGACCAATTCCTTCCCTGGAGAAGGGACACGGCAAGCAGGAGGTGGGAGAAAGAAGAAACATCAGCTCCACACAGCTCTGGCCCAAAATCACAAAAGAGGAGGAACCAGGAAGAAGGAGATCCATGAGCTCAAAACCGTTTAGATGCAGATTAATGTGCCAAGTAAATGAAAATCAGACTGTTCAGAGCTGGATGCCGCATGGGTGTGGATAAGGGGAGGAAAAGACCACTCAGGGTCACAGCTCCTCTGCTGTTAGATAAGGGGGAATGTACCCACTTCAGTCCTCCCAGTAAACCCATCTCAGAGTTTTTGAAGGAATTTATTTCTGCTTGTTCAGAACACTGGGTCTCATGAGACAGTTAAAAAAGACTGACAGAGCATTTCTGAAAGTCCAACAGCTATTTCAAATATGAAAGAACAAAGAGTAGGCTGGGATTCAGGGATCTCACAGAGCAGGAAGGCATTCGCAGTGAAGGAAGCACAAGTGGGCTGTGTTTCCTACATTAAAGCAGATTAGTTGTGAAAGAGTGATGGGGTTTGTGCATTTTTTATTCCTTCTCATGTGAACTTGTACATCTGTTAGATGTTTGTGTACTAGTTTATAAGTAGTGGAGCTATTTAAACTGGTAAGACATACAAATACCCCAAAGGGAACAAGTATGTTAACATGTACAGCTGTTATAAAACTGGCATTTTCTGTGCTAGGCCAAAAAATTATCATCATTGTGGCATTTCCACTAAGTCAGACTGAATATAAATGTTTAAAATATTATTTGATTTCTCATGCTATGAAGACCAGATCTGTAAAGTTTCTTTTTTTCCCATTTAAATAGAGATGGTGTTAAGCTTTCCACTGCACTTCGTTCCAGTGGTTCCTCCTGAGCTAAGTCTTACATCTTGTGGCATACCCTGATTTAATCTAATTGCAAGGAATAATTTCCCATTTCTTATACATGGAGGTATGTTGGAAGAGGCTTTTGTTTTAAATGCAGTCCTGCTGTTCCAACTCATGTTTTGTTTTTTCTAAGAGAAAAGAAAAATTACTAGAAAATGGGTAAGAATTGCATTATTCCCATCACCACAATTTCTTTCTGACTTTTAATTAATTACTGTGCTGCAGAGGTTGGTGACAGACACTTTACAAAGAGCTGAAGTCAGCTGACCATTGTGAAGGAAAAAGGCTGACAACAGAAGACCGTGGCAAAGTAGTAAGGCATGAGGGTGAGAGGCAGAAAAAAGCCATTAGCAAATTTGATCACCAAAGTTCAGCATGGTGAGTCCTCTGCCCTCTCTTGTCTAACCCAAAGTGTATGCCCTTTGCTCAGGAACCTTAAGAAAGCATTACAATACTGTAAGGAGTAAAATCTGTCTCTTAGAGGAGTGACTTAGGCTCCTGAGAACTCTTTGGCTGTGAATCCTAGCTGTGCAGGCAGGATGTCCATGCAGGAGCAAGGTGGATGTTGCACCTACCCCTGTCCCAGCAGGGTGCCCACCTGCCTGCCTGTGGGGCAAGGGCTATGGCCATCCATGCCCTTACAGCCTTCATGCTCCACTCAGGGTACAACTGACGGGGACCCTTACCTTGGCTTTATGCATTCCTCTTCACCCCAGCCTCTAACACGGTGGTGCCGAGCATCACGATGCTAAGCCCCTTGGTGTACTTGTCTTAAATCAAATGGAAATAGAAAACCTCTTCACAAAGGTGAGAATCAAAGGCAGATGTAGGAAGACCTGCCCAGTGCTTACAAGCTTTATAAGGCCTTTTGCTGGCTGCAGTGGTCTCCCATCCCAATGTCAGTTGGTTAGAGAGATGTGCAGAGAAGCTCATCCCATCCTGCTGAGGATTTTCATGTCTCAGCATTCGTTTTGTCACCAGCTGAAGAATTCCAAAGGAAAGCCCTAGGCTCCACAGCAGCCCAGCTGCCCAGCTCTGCACGGTGCCTGCACCTCTCCAGGCTGCCTGCCTCATTAATGGGAAAAGACACACACTTCTGCAGAGGGATTTGGCTCACCTGAGGTTGAGGTGGATCTGGGCTGAGCTGCTGCCAAGGCCCCCAGAGCCATGGTTTTCTTTCAACCTCTGCTCCTGACAACTGGTAGGGGATGTGCAGCAGGGACCTCAGGCCACAGGGTAATTAGCTTCTGCCGAGCGAGTTGGAAGATAGACATTTTTGATGGAAATTTTTCTGCTTCCCATCCATTCCCCAGCAAAGTTAAGGGCATCTGTGTGGAAAGTTTTGATTGTGACTAGTCAATGAAGAAACATGTCATTGAGTAATTTCTGATCTGGCTTTATTTGCAGTTGTTGTCCTGAAACGTAACTTTTTGAACATTAATGAGAATACAGACTTAGAAGTGGCCAGTGGGAGTGGAGGACTTCCCTTTATGTCTTGCAACTCAAATAAGATATCATGAGTCTCTTTTCTTAATATCTGTCTGCTTATACCATCCCCCATTTCCAGCTGTGGATTAGCAGATTTCTGGAAATGGGTGGATGCTTATCTTAACCAAAAAAAGAGACATCAGAAAGAAACTGGATTAATGCTGAGAAGGGAAGGTTCATTTTTTAAAAGATACTTGTACTTGTCACAGTGGAATTAAGAAATCTTATTCCTCTCACTTGATATATGGCGCATTCCTACTCCCGTACATCTGTCCGGATACATGCCTAAGCGGCACACTTTCAAAGTGTCCTTGAGAGTGGCTCATCTTTTGTGCACGAGTTACAGGATGATAAAGTCCCTGTAATAATCATTTATTGTTTCCAATTTCCATCTGTATCCGGGTGTAATGTTCACAGATTCAGAAAGCTGGAACAGGCAGGTATTGGCTAAGTAGCCCACCTGGCTCCACTTATCCCCCTTTCAAATTAGAGGCAATGTAACCCAAAACCTCTATCTTCTGCTTTTTAACATTTCACACAAACTCATTTGGGAAATTTATTGTGGCTTTAAAAAGATCTGACTTTTTTATTTGGTGCGTCACACTGCAGGAACAGTACAGTACCTGTTAGCCAGATGGTACAGGAATAACAGGCCAAAAGGTAACAGATTTCTTATTTAGAGTCTGCCGTGAAACATGCATATCAGATTCAGGTGATATTAATGAAAAAATAATGCTGGAAAAGTTACAAGCCATTATTTCATGCAGAAATGGCATTTTTCCCCTTTTACAAGCACTCTCAAGTTAAATAAGCTTTGAACTTTCAGATCTTTCTGTTTGTGGGGGTTTGCTTATAACAGTCATGTAGCCAATATGACGACAAGTTTGGAAGAGGCCCAGGTATTTTTAATCAGTGAGACCATGTTGCAATGTATGAAACAGATTTAAACTGCTTTTGCCTTTACATGACCAAAATTTTCTCTAAGTTAATATAAAATCAGTGTAACCAACTGACCAAATTCCAGGAAAATTTACTGCTCCTTAGCAGGCTAGGCTGCATTATAATCTTAATTGTCAGCCCTAATATGATCTTGTGAGGGTTTTATGAAAATCAATTTAGTTTTAGAGATCATAAATGGTGTGGCGGGTCTGTCAGCGTGAGCGCTATCAAACTGCTTTACTGTCATATCAAAATTAATATCCAGTTTTCTTTCTTGTTGGTATTAAACCGGACCAGATGTTTGCTCTGAGTTTGTAAACCCCTAGTAACAGTGACAAACAAGATGAAAGTCATAGGGGAAAACAACCCCAGCGCCGGCACTCGGAGCCAGTCGGTCCCCACCCCGCTCTGCTCCCCGCTGCGCACGAATAAGCCATCCCTCCCACGGGGTTGTTTGCTCACTTCTTCAGTTGTTTGTTTGTTTGGAGGGAATTGGGTTAGAGTAGCTCAACTTCAAATGAAAAACACATCCTAATCTAGTGGGACCTGCACTGGAAATAATGCATCAGAGAGTCCTGGCTCTTTCTGAGGCCTGATCTGCACTGAAGTTTGGCTGATGGAGCTGTGCTTCAGTTAGGAGTTTCCAGACTTGCTGACACAGTCATGCCAGCAGAGACCTAGCATAGACAGGATCTGCTGGGAAACAGCTTCTTTTGGTCATCTTGTGTAGTTCCTTTGGGGAGCACTGTCTGCTTTTCTCCTTACAAGAGCTTCTTCCTTTAGACATGCCGTCAGATCCTTCCCAGCCCAGCCAGCACCACAGTTCACCATGTACTCACCTCCCGTGACTTTTCCCTTTTCACATCCATGGTGGCAATCACGAGTAACACAGTGGGATGTGTGAGGTCACATCTTCTAATCACAGGGACACACTGAACCCAAGTTCAGGTGATGAAGCTGCAGGGAAATGTAAAACTAAGAAAGAGGAAGCTTTAGGTAGACTTGTCCGAGATGTTTGATACTCCCTTGTGTTCCCCTCTCTCAAATAAGCCTGCACACCGCTTCATGAGCCAGTATGTTGGTATCTCCAAACTACCAGCACCATGTCTTGCTTCTTTCCTCCTAGGGAGACCTTTGGTGTTCAAACACAGTCCCAGTTCAGTATCACCAACAGAGACCTGACTCAGCCCCCTCAGAGCCTCCTGCCCCTGGGGCTTTTGGCCTCTTCATGGGCAGGTCCTCCTCACCGCTGGGCTGACCAGCCCCTCTCTTTCTCCTGTAAGCTCCCGGCAGATCTTGCCCATTGGTCTTACAATTCACCACCTAGGGAGCAGCCAGTTGCATGTGAGACCCACACACTGTGTGACTCTGGGGTTTTTAAATATAAAATTAAAATTATAGCAAATATAAAATTAAATTAATGCATAAACCTACCCAATACCTCACTTAATAAAAACGTTAACTCTAGTGATGGCAGAGGTATGCAAGATAACTGCAAAACCTGATCACAGCAGGAGGAAGTGTACGACACTCCTGATCTCAGCTACTATTGACATCTGTGTAGGATGTTCTCGCTACTTAACATGGAAAATCGTAATTCCTGTAATTTTCCTGTTTTGTAGGAACATCATAGTTTACCTATCTGTGAGATGAGATAATGACCCGAGGTCTTAAACTGAAGTAATATAGGAAACTGTTAGTTTCAATAAGGACAGAATTATACCTTTAACAGTGAATTTACAGTGTTTTCTGAATTTAAGACAGGCCATTTTAAACATGACCAAGGAAAAAACAAAGATGAAAAAGGGGTGCCTTTTTAATTTAAAATAATACTGACCTAATTTTCTTGGATTTTCACATTATTTTGAAAAGACCTTCAAAGAAGGGCTGTCAAAATGTTATTAATAAGGTGTAAAATGGCTCATATGTTAACTTTCTTCACATTTCATTACAAATCGAAAAAAACAGAAAAAATAAAGAGAAATCATTTCTTCAAAGTAAATTTAACTTAAGTGCATTATTTTTTTTTTCAGCAAAATGGGTCATTGGCGTAAACCTGTGAACATTTTTTGGTTTTCCATGGTTTGATGAAAATTAGACATATTCCATTAAACTCATATGATGAATGTGCAAAATCATTTGAAACAGAAAGGAAAAACATATCTGAACAGGCTTTTTTGCAGCAAGTTTTAAACTGCACACGGCTTCAGTCAGAAGATTTGGAAGGCAGCTTAATTTCTTTGAGCTATGAGACAGCAGGCCAAAGCCCTCAGCAGAAGTAAATTGGTATTGCTCCACCAAACACATTGGAGCTGTGCTAATGGCAAAGGAATCATGCTGATTGACATCAGATGAGGATTTGGCCCCATTTCGTCTCCTGGGTGAATAAGATTTTCTGTGTTAAAGAGAACATGATTATTCCACAAATGGCACAGCACTGTCGCCCTAAACACTAACTCGCTTTTTAAAACTGTTGATTCCCAAAGATTCCTTAATCCTAAATTGGGGTAAATAGGATGAAACGGGTTTCTGTTTCCTAAGATCGTGATGTGGAGCTCTTTGTTGATACTCTGAGCTTGCACAAGTTCACTGTATCTGCTTGAACATGGACTCCTGCCTGTGAACATTGCCTGGCCACCAGATTGATACTCTTCAATTTTTGTTAGAAAAAATACATACGTTCCTAAGAAACCGACACTTAGCGGTTTAAGTGTTTACAATTAACAAGTGCCATCCTCCGCAGAATTCTGCAGCTTCAGAAACGAGTAACAACACATGGTTTAAAAATCTGCAAAATGATGCTGATATCTTATTAGCTCACTGTTATTCTGCAAATCCACCTCGCCTCCTACCACCTCACCTGCCCCTCCCCGAGTCTTTTAACTCTTAGTTCTGCTGTCTAACATTTGCAAATATGTACAGAAAAGTCAAAATAACAAATTATAAGGTGACTGTGAAAGCTTATTTTCCATGCACAGTGCTAATCCGTACTCCAGTGGGGTGGACGTTTCTTGGCTGTAGGCAGATGCTGTGCTTTGAAGTGTGGCTCAAGTGCTGAGCTGTATCTTGTGCTTGGCAGCAAGCTACTGCCATGGAGGCCACTGTAACCCATATCTCTGGTGACGACTTGCACATTCTTCAGTGCATCTAGGCCTTAATAACTGTATATCCTCATAACAATTTGTCACACTCCAGACTACAAGTGACCTCCCGAGCTCTACAAAGCATGTAGCAACACCTTTACATTTGGTTAGAGTAATAAAACACGTACCATATACATGGTATGCAAGACACATACCCTGGAGAACCAATTGGAAGTAAAAGTCTCAGGTCACACATTTCCACATTTTTCACAATATGGCACTATTGCCACAGAACACTGTCTTGTGCGTATGGACATGCCCCAGGACAACCCATGAGTGTTAACTAAGGTAGCTTTTGATGCCTTGCTTTCTTCTATCACTTGGGTTTCAAACTACCCAGCATTTTCCATGCCAAATAATTTTGCTCCCAGGTGCATGACAAAGTCTCAAAATAGAAAATGTAGCTGAGCTGCACTTTGCAACCTTAAAATATTTGAGTTATTCCCTTCCTTGCAGCTTTATCTCCCTTTCTGCTGCCTTCGAAATTAACTTAGTCATAATGTCTGTGGCTTTCCTGATTCCCCATCACATCTTCACATGAACAAGTCACGTCCACAAGATCCGCAATAGCATTTGTGTCTCTTTCTCAGTGTCCTGGTTTCAGCCAGGGCAGAGTTAATTTTCTTCGCAGAAGCTAGTGTGAGGATGTTTTGGATTTGGGATGAGAAAATGTTTATAACGATGATGTTTTGAGTTGCTGCTAAGCAGTCAAGGACAGTCCAGCTTCTCGTGCTGGGCTGCCAGCAAGCGGGCTGAGGGTGCACAAGAAACTGGGAGGGGGCACAGCTGGGACAGCTGACCCAGGCTGGCCAAAGAGATATTCCATACCATACGACGTCATGCTCAGTATATAAAGCTGGGACGAAGAAGAAGGAAGGGGTGGAGGGATGTTCGGAGTGATGGCATCTGTCTTCCCAAGTAACCATTACACGTGATGGAACCCTGCTTCCCTGGAGATGGCTGAACACCTGCCTGCCGATGGGGAGTGGTGGATGAATTCCTTGGTTTGCTTTGCTTGTGTGCGCGGCTTTTGCTTTATTTATTAAACTGTCTTTACCTCAAACCATGAATTTCCTCACTTTTACTCTTCTGATTCTCTCCCCCGTCCCACTGTGGGGGAGGTGACCAAGCGGCTGTGCAGTGCTTAGTTGCCAGCTGGGGCTAAACCACGACACTCAGTCTCACAGTTGGGTCAACTGTTTCAGACCACAGACTACATAACTGTACTCTTATTTCCACCATGGTGTGAAGCCAGTGTAGCCCTATTAACATTCCTAACGGTACATTACCTGAGTATCTAACTTATAGTGGGGTTTCGACACAATCATTCTGTTGTCAGCATAAACCAAAGTTTTCTAGACTTTTAATTTTTCTATCTAAGCAGCCTGTTGTAATAACCCAGGTAACAGGTAGTCGAGTGATAACAAATCCCCTTCTAGGGACCAAGAGAGTGAATCAAAAGCCTTGAATTAAATTGTCTTTAGCTCTGGTAAGGTGAGGAAGAAATCTTTGCAGGGCTGCCAGGTGTGACACAGGACCCAAGGGATACATGTGGTCTCATCAAGCAGCAGCTGGAGCCCAGGCAGAAGACTTTAGTAGTCTAAAAGGCACTAAATGCTTTGTTAGGTGACTGAATCCCACTTAATTTATCCAATCTTAATTTGATAAATAGATCCACTGAAGTTCAGAACAGACCAAATATGTTATCTATTTGGAGACATTAGCATGTTTGTGATGTGATGGTCATGGTCCGTAATATGCAGTAGTACATAAACTATGTTCCCCTGTGAAATAGTCTCTAAATATTCAGTCTGGTGACTTGAATTTCGTGAGTAAGTGTCAATATTCATTTATGTTTTCATCTCTTTGCACATATTTTTCATTTTTGCCTGCACAGTTCCAGACTCTCTAATACATTGCTATTCAAATATAACTTAAAGTGATAGACATCAGACAACAAGCATAAATTCAAACCATGGATCTGCAAGCACAGAAAGTTTATACCAACTATATCACCTATTATTTCAAGCTTCAGGAATGGCTGCCATATGACCAGAAATACACCAAGTGTCCCTCTTGGAAGATATAAAACCCACTCCACCTGCTCACAAAATTCTCCACACCAGCATGAAATCCATGGCAGTTGCTCCTTTTACATAACATTGTTGTGGTTATTGTAGTTAGAGCAATGTTTTATTAAAATTGACTTGCCTTATTAACATCAACTTATGGTCGTTGCCATCCAAAAAAAAATTAGTCTTTTGAGAATATTTGAAGCAGAGCCAATTTCAGCTCTGAAAAACTGCTCTTGAAGTCCTTTTTCCACAACTTTTTGCATCTGTAGCACATGTCCTTTTCTAAAGCCACAGGCAATTTTTTTTCTCAGATGATTTGTATATTACTTTGTATATATATTTTAAAAATTATGTTTAAACAAGTTAGCCACACTGTATTCCGGAATGGCCTCTTTACCGTATTGGTTCAAATCTTTTTTCCACTGGCTGAAAGACTGAGAAATACTAATATGAAGAAGGTAATAGCAGGAAGCTCCCCGTGTCACCGTAAGAGTCCATGCATAGAATGAGAGCAGAATCTTAAATCACAGGGAGAAGGTAATTCATCGTAATTGTTTGTGCTATGGTATTAAGCATGTCAGAGATAGCACATCTGGATCCTTTGTACCACGATCACAGTACCCAAAACCGTATCTGACAGACAATTTCCTGTACTTAATGTGATGAACTCTTTCAGAATCTGGAATGTCTCTTAAAGCAGAGGACATTTTTGAAATCCAACCACTGTAAAACAAGCCCTCATTTCCTTCCCATTTCAGCACACTCTGTTGTGTTCAGTAGTCTGTAATTTCTCATTTGTGCTGACAAACAGTCCCGTCCTTGATCAATTTGCAAGACGCTCCAGGGATCCATCATGCCTCCCATCAGGTTGGGTTGTAAACTTCGGTCTTGTCACTCTGATTGCATTCCTCTTCATGTAATTCACATTCTGGCTCCCTGAATTCCTCTCCCAGTTGCAGTTAGGTATGACGTTCTCATCCACTTCCTTTTCTGATGTTCTGAGCCTTGTTGCCACATGATCCTTACTCCCCACCCCATCTGTTTGCCTGTCTATGGAACTGCAATAACCCAGGTGTCGAGGCAGCGTGCTCCCAACTCCTTTGCTACAGCGATGGGAGAAGTGATTGCAATTAGCTTGCTAGGCAGTAATGCAGTGCTGGTATATTTCTTTCATATATTCATTCCTATTACTATTCACACCATTACTACATACTTTTAATTAAACAATTTCCTCAGTCACTGCTTTTCTTAAAATAATCTATTTTAAACCTGAGGATCTCACGAGTATTTCCAGCAGTAGATACTTGTCCAGGCAGAGACCAGAAATAAATAATGGAGGCCCTGATGAACAGCCAACATTCATTTCCATGGCTCCATTTCCTCATATTTGTTGCTCTTAATATACTGCTAATCAATAATACAGATATTAAGCCTTAGTCAAAGATGGTTTTGACAAACATTTTTGAACGAAACACAATATATTCTAAAAGATAATTTTTTAACAGAGACACTAGTAAATACATTCAATTCCTTTCTCATCCCCAACAGAATCAAATTTACAAAAGATCTTTCCTGGTCTGAATTAAATATAATAATAAAGAACTTAATGTCAAGTTGAGTAATGATAGATTTAATGGTTCAGAGTGTAGCTGCTGTTTTAATTCATTAATATAATAAAATGGAGTTTAAGAAACATTTGTATTACAATGAGGTAATATGTTCTGAAACTTTAGCAAGAAAGTGCATTACAGCAACAAAATAGTCAGTATTCATATATCAACCTGGGTTTAGCTGATCTGGCAAAACTTTTAGATAACAAACACCACAAAAGCACAGTTTGAAACAGCTTAAAAACACATTAAGTTCATTTAATAACAGATGTGAAACTACTGACACTTTGGACCTTTTAATACAATCCTGGAACCCACTGCACTAATTACCCTCCTTACATTAGCAAGATCACAGACATTCAGCGTAAAGAGCTGGTACGCTGAAATGCCTTGAGACTGTTTTATGAAGCTGTCTGAGACAGTACTTGGGTTTGTCCATATTCAGTGCCTGGTTTTCTTATCAGTTTTCTCCATGGCCTTGTGTGTGCAAGTTCATTAGAACAGTTTAGTTCAGTTTTCATGAAAAAATGGGTCCAATTGTATTTTCCAATCTTGCACAGGTTAGTGTGGATGAAGAAACTGGAGTCTCTCTGATGAATTATACTAGCTGAATTTGAGGTCCTCACAGATTGGGAAGGAAGAATGTTATATATCTCTTATCCCTCTTTACTGCTCAAGGACCTCTCGCCTCTTATTCCTTCATCCTTTTTCTGTTTCTCTGATTCCTGTCTTTTAAAGAATTCTGGACTACTCAAGCAAATTTTATAAAATCTAGGGGTAAGCAGATATTGCTGTGGAGACTTGTTATTCTCTACAAGGAGAAAGAATTTGTAAGTGGATTTGAGACAGAAAGGAAGAGGCACGATTTTCCCATTCCTCTCCAGTGTCCAAGTTCAGATAGATAAAGGATTCAACCCTATCAAGTTGTGAATGACATCACCCCTCTGCCTCCCCAGGAAACCCAAGCAGGCTCAGCATTTTGCAAAATACACCGAGGGTCAGCTTACAGTTCAAAAAAGAAAGACTTGAAAAGAACAAAAAGCAATTTAATCCAAACCACTGCACAAAAAGAGAGCCCTTCAGTGAAAGGATGAGAATATTGCTATTGACAAGGGTTGGGAGAAAACCTACCAGTTTTCTTGGTATATAATTATCAAGAATAATCAAATGGCCATGGATAAAGCCAGAAGAGATCCAAGCCTCCCTTTGGTCCCTGAATGAGGTCCTAATGTAACATTTCCCCAGGTCGACAGAGCCCGGTTCCCTTCTGGAGGAGCGGTGTCCAGGAAGCTTTCCCAGCCTGAACCTTTGCAGGGGTGGGTCTTGGTTCCGGCCTGGAGCAGCATTAGGTATTTGCTTTATAACTGGCTGACTCAAACAACCCGAAGTCAAATATCCCCTCAGTTGAGGAGGGTTGAATCCAGCCTAAATCAGCTGAGTTTTGTCCTGTGCCAGAAAACCTTTGGCTAAGCAGTTAGGACAGGTCTTACAGCAGAGCCAAAGAACTGGCTTTTAATTTTGTGGTTTCAATCCTATTTCAGAATTTAAACTGATAATCCTCCATCTTAATTTAAAAATAAACCCTTCTGCCTCACTTAATCATGTCTCTAAACATACTTGGGTCAGACCTGCAGTGCCCTGGTGTCCTTCCCAGAGGGAAAGCCAGTGGTTTCAGCTTCCCAGGCTCATTCTCCAGGCATCCCTGGGGGCCATACAGCTAACAGCTGTCTCTTGGGGCACCATTTGGCTACCAGCTCTGCTCTGATGAGCCCCAGCTGCAACACTGGCTTCTTAAGGGCCCTGACAGCCAGGCAAATTTGGGGCAGATTTAGCATTGCATGAAGAACAGGTTGAACTGGCTTTCAACATGACAACCAGGACACAAAGGTGGATTGGGGCCAAGTTCTCCTCACACTGAGCTGAGTGCAGCAAACCCTTGGATCTTGATAAGCTCAATATCTTTATTCTTTTTTCTTACAAATTAACCTGTCCTGTTTTGCCTCATTCTTCTTTCATTTTTCAAAATCAGATTTAATTTTTGTTTCTCTATCTGCCTCTGTCTTTTTCTTCATTGTTTTTTGTTTCCAGTAACAGACTTATTAATGTTCCCTTCAGTGTATATGGCAGTCCTGAGATTGCTTTACTGACTCATATTTTACCATAAAATATAACTTCTCTCTTTTTATATGCATGCTGTATTTTTCCCCCAAATGCAATCCCTTCTGAGAACACGTTCCCCCGAAATCCCTTAAATGATGTAACAAATCATTCTTTGGAGATAGTTTGACCCAGGTGTGATGTCTTACCTCTTGCCATTAAATAGACGTTTGGCTTTGACATGATAAATCACTAGTTTATGTTAAATAGACTTGGTTTTAAGTTGGTATCCAGCTCCCCTAGCAAAGGCAGGGACACATTGTCTTTCTTCCTACTGCTCTTTCCTTATGCTATTTAAGATTATAATGATATATGTTTTTTCTTCCTTTGCTATTCCAAATCACTAAGGTCTTGGCCATGTTTCTTTCCTCTGTATTCTTGATTTTATTGGGTAATATTGAGAAGAACATGACCTTGGATGAGATTGTTGTGGAAAAAAACAAAAACAATCATCTTCCCCAACAATCCACAAAAGAAAACCTTTATGGTTTTATTGTTCTGTCACAGATTGATTGTCAAAATCCATTTCAGCGATTCCAAACATCATGATTAAAAAGTAGATGTGGAATCAGAAAAATGTCCCATTGTTACTTTGAGTCAGCTGCTAACTCAAAATATTCTCTGATAAGAATACCAAGAGGACTGCATGAAGGAGTAGTGCTGGGAACTCTGTTACAGTATCGTTTTTTTTTTCCTGCACAGCAGATGAATCTCACCCTACTAGCCCAGAGAGTAAGCAGGGCTCATTTCCTAGCAGGCTGGATTATGACTGAGCAAAAAGGTCAATGAATCAATGAATAATCAATGCACCTTCACGGAATATTATACTAATGACCACTGCTTCTATTGATTTTAAGAAGTTCATTATTGCAGGTTGGGATTCATTCATTTCAACTTCACCTATCTGCAGTGCAAATGACTCATCTAACCTCTTTGGGCATTTATTTTAGAATGAGATGTCTCAAATTCTAGATGTGATTATTTATCTTCATTTATTATAAGGGCAGTCCAAACAGGTAGCTCAGATACAGCAAGGGGGTTGCACTCGATGATCTTTAACGGTTCCTTCCAACCCAAACCATTCTGTGATTCTATGAGATTTCTTCTTTGTTTTAGACTTAGGATTTTGCCGTTTCCATTGAAAAATGGAGGAGAAAAATTCAGGAGGCTACAGAACATTACAAGTAAGTATGTTTTGCAACATCAAAGGCAATGGGCATGTTTTAGAGGCAAACTCACTTCAGCGGCAGGTTGGTAACATTCTGAATGATTGCATTGATTCAATCCTTTTTAAACAGTCATGGTAGCATATAATCATAGTACTTCAGTTTTATTCCTTAGAGCATTAGGAAATAAAGACAAATTGCCTAAATAAACAGAGGAACTATTCACCTTGCTACCTTGCTCCAGATGAAACTCTTGTGTCAAAGTTCTTCACTGAAGACATTATGCTGTTGATTTTAATCACACCACAGTTTTAACCAAGTCTGTTGTACTGTACATCATTATGTTGATGCAAAGGGAGGATATTTTCAGGGCTGTATCCAAAAAGTTCAAGTACTATGATGCTACCATACTATCATGCTACCATACTATCATGCTTCCATGACTGTAGGAAGGGCCACATTCCCTTCAGAGGTGTACCTGCTGTGGCATAGGCATTACCATGGCCACAGATACTTCGAAATGTAGCTACTCTGGTTTCATACTCGAAATGTAAGCAGACTTATCCACGGCCACAGATGTTTTGGGATATCCTGCTCCCATGTGGATTTATCCACAGGTCACAGTCCCTTGGACTCAAGTTCACACTGGAGTTCCAGCCGGTCCAGTACAGCAGCACAGAAACAGCAGCGGTGCCCTGGCCACCTGCCAGCCCAGGCTCATCGCCATTGCTGTGTTCAAAATGCGCCCAGGCACCGCAGAGCCGGACGGTCAGCAGCAGCAGAACAGAGGCAAAACAAAAACCCAGCCGCTAACGAGCACTAGGCTCTAACATACAGTAAGGCAAGCGAGCCCCATGGCAAGCACAGGAGCCTGCCAATTAATATCCAGACAGCAATGACAGCTATAAATTTGATCTAGCACATTCCAATCAAATCTGTCATTGTCTCAAACCCTTCGAGCCCCACGTTGGGCACCAAAAAACGACTGTTGTGGTTTAGCCCCAGCTGGCAATGGAGCACCACGCAGCCGCTCATTCATTCCCCCCATCAGTAGGATGGGGGAGAGAATTGGAAGGGTAAAAGTGAGAAAACTCA
Organism: Phaethon lepturus; assembly: GCF_000687285.1. Classification (NCBI taxonomy): domain Eukaryota; kingdom Metazoa; phylum Chordata; class Aves; order Phaethontiformes; family Phaethontidae; genus Phaethon; species Phaethon lepturus. The sequence goes on along the minus strand of NW_010518221.1, from coordinate 104,001 downwards.
TGAGTTGAGATAAAAACAGTTTAATAATTGAAATTTAAAAATTTAATAATAACAATAACAACAATAATAGCTATAATAATAATAATTTGTAATGAAAAGGAAAATAGCAAAGATAGATAAAACCCAATAACAAAGACAGATAAATAAAACCCAAGAAAAACAAGTGATGCAAATAAAAACAATTGCTCACCACAACCTGACCAATGCCCAGCCAGTCCACAAGCAGCAGTTCCCCTGCCAACCTTCCCCCTACTTTTATTGCTGACCATGACATCATATGCTATGGAATATCCCTTTGGTCAGTTGGGGTCAGCTGTCCCAGCTGTGTCCCCTCCCATCTTCTTGTGCACCCCCAGCCGACTCGCTGGCAGGGTAGTGTGAGAAGCAGAAAAGGCTTTGACTCTGTGTAAGCCCTGCTCAGCAATAACAAAAACACCTCAGTATTATCAACACTGTTTCCAGCACAGATCCAAAACACAGCCCCATACTAGCTAATAGGAAGAAAATTAACTCTATCCCAGCCAAAACCAGCATACCATGCTGTAGACAAGCAAAATTTACATGTATGAACACATTGTTTTTATACATCCTTTTCTGCCAGTGTAGATACAGGATTGGATTGGTGTCCAGGCCAGCACACATTGTGCCAGCCTCGTGTCAGTGTTCATCACAAATCCCTAGGAGTAATAATCAAGTTTACAGCTGCCTGAAGCTAACTGCTTCTGCTAGCAAGGGTGAGCTGTAATTTCCCCTTCATGTTCATCCATTAGGCATCCACAGTTCTGAGCTCCCTCTCTATGGGAGACCTTCTGGTCCTTCGCTCAAAGAGGAGAACATTCCTTCTCATGGGAAGGAGTAGAAGGAAGAAGAAGATAGAATTCTCTCTGTGTTTTGCCCTTCTACTCCCAATTTTTTCTGTAGTGATAATCCAAGAATCCAGCCACCATCCCATGATCTGGATGATTCAGGCCCAGCTCCCAGGATTTCAGATCACAGCTGAGATATGCACAGGCAAAAACAGTCTGGGGAGCAGGAGGAACCAGAAGCCAGTGTTTCTCCTTCCAGTGAGTACAGCTGGGTTATGGGGTCATGATTTTTCTCTGGTCCAACAAAGTTTGACTTCTTCTGGCACAGTTTCTGAGGTTCAGAAGAGGGAAGGGCAAGTGCCAGAACTGTCTGGTAGCTAGATGACTTTCCTGGGAGACACACGGATTTCTGAAAGCAGTTCTCATTGCTTGGCCTGATGGTCTGAGTGCTAGGGAAAGGGTGAGGGACAGGACAGAAACTTTTCCTTTGCATGTGTTTTAAGAGAAAGTGGTTGCTGCAGATGAATTTTACCTGAACCCAATCCTGTCAGTATAAGGCATGGGCAAAGGTCTCTGCTCAAGGAAAGCTTTTAATGTATTTATAAGCAACAGTTGCATGGCTCTGTCAAGATGGGAGCATGCTTTGAGACATCCGTGAACACTTGAGGGGTCTTAAATTAGAAGAGCATGGTACGTGATTTTCTCTTAAGAGCAGCTCTCTGAAGGTGCTTAAAGTGGCTCCTAAAGATGAAGATGGGGGCCCAGTGGGACTGGTGAACACAGCTAGCCCTCAGCGCACAGCAGGGAGGCCATCAGCATGCTGCGGAAAACCTCGGCAGATGCCTATGGGCATCGTTAGACATCTTCGTACCTTTAACATATCTGCTCCCTGATGCCATTTACTTTCTGTCAGAGAGCTGCTTGGGCCAACAGCTCCCTGGGGGCTGGGAGCACGTGGGCTTCTTTGGGGTGGCAGGGCAGGCCAGGACCTGGCAACCACCGTCCGTCCCCCCGCCCCAGCCAGGAGCAGGACAGCAGGGGGCACTGGGGCAGCCCCAGCCCTGGGCATTGGACACCTCCCTGGGGATGGGCACAGGCCGAGGCCGGGCCCATGGGTGTGCCCAGCTTGGTGGCACCCTAAATAGGGCAGGGCTGTGGGGAGCCAGAGACCAGCCCAGCTGCGGCACCGCAGGGCCCAGGCCAACAGCCCCAGGGGGCTGACATGGGTTCCTGGGCCGTGGGCAGGGTGGGGGCAGCCCCAGGGGGCCGGGCAGGGACAGTCAGGGCTGTCAGTGCCTCAAGGGCCCCAACACTTGCAAGCACTGGTCAATCCAAAGGCAGGCATGCTTTGTGCTGCTGCTGCTGCCTTACCAGCCGTGCCCGCTGCTGTCCGCCCGCGGCCGGGCAGCCCACTGCTCGCCTCTGCCGCGCCGGGGGAAGTCTCACCTGCGTGACTTCTGCGTGCGTCTTACCTCCACGTGGGCTTGGATTTCACCCTCGATGCATCTTTGCAACACACGTGCCGCTAAATCCATGTCCTGTCTGCAAGCTAGGCTTCACTGGGTCCTGAGAGTGACTGCCTCAGCTGTCAGGGTATTGATTTAAATGTCCCCGGAGGGAAACACGGCTTTCCTGTTTGGATGAGAGCTTGTCCCTCTGCTGCTCACAAGTAGCAAAGCCCTGACCATACACACCGTCTCGAGTGTCACACCGGCCCGCGACGCTCGAAACAAAAACACGTTGCCCCACAAGCAAGGCTGCCGGGGGGCATGTGATTCCCCGGACCAGCAGCCACCGTGAGATCGTTCGCAGCTGTTCGCAGGGACGCCGCTGCGGTGGCGTGACACCCATGTGGACATACGGCATGGCGATCTCGGCGTCTCAACGTGACTTAAATGCTGTCCTCAGACAAAATAAACTCCTCAGAAACATAAACAAAAGACGTTTATTGCAAATAAAAATTCACATTCACATCGTTAAACCTTATGAAGTAGGAGGAGGTCATTTTGCAAATTGTGAAGCATCCGTGTGCACAAGGGCTGCCGTTTTCTTCAGAACAGCTGCCTGGGACATGCTTATATTTATCTGAATGTGCCAAGCCAAATATCCTTCTATCTACAAAGGTTTTGATTTGGCTGGTGACATCGTTCTGACACTTCCACAGTTTCATTTTCTCTGGATCTGGCAGTAGAGGCTCATAGAAAACCCCAAACCGAGAATCTGGAAAACAAAGACATTTCTGGTATTACTTGGCAGTCCTGGAAATCCCAGGATACAACTGATACACAGTGGGAACATTTTGTTTGCAAATGTCTTGGATTTACATGCAGGCTAAATCTGCTATGCAGAAGATCTTTTCCAATGTAATTCCTAAAGAACATGACTCTAGAATATAGCCATTTTAATGAAATCAGTATGTACCACAGGTAAGACTGCAGACATGATGGAAAAATTTCATTTGTTTAAAAGATGGATTGCCTCTGTGGATGGGGAACCCTGTAACTCTGGGAGTTTAAAATGCAGTTGTTAGCTGCAATGGAGCAGCAAATACTGAGAAGTTCAAGAAATTCACACAAAAATTGAATCTTTTTGTTTCTAAGTAAGTTGGAGGAACTTTCTGATTTCATTGTGTATTCTAAGTGTTGTTTCCCTTTGAAATCTCTCTTCTTTTCCACTGTCGCTCTTTTTTATCTAAATATATGTGTAAAGGCATACATGTATATATGTATGGCATACATCTGTACACATACCCTAGTGTTTTGAGTGGCAAATGAACATGCAACAAATATTTTATGCTCATCAGTAATAGATCTGGGATAGAAACACTGAGTCTACTAAAGAAGCTGTTGCTTGAAATATAAAATGCAGTAGGGTCACCTTCTGTAGTGGGAATTACTGGGTGAAATTCCATAGCCTGTGACAGGCAACTGCCGAGACCAAAAGATAAGAAAGCTTTCTTCTGGATTTAAAATTAACCAGTCTGTGAAGGCGTTTCACAAAAGTGGAAAGGATCCAAATGACATTTATGAAGCCATGAACATGAGGATGCTTCATTTATTTAAGGAAGAGACAGTGGAGAGTGTACAGAACACAGGGGTACAGGTAAGATTAGGGGTTGAATTCACAGCTGAAATAAGCTGACAGGGCTTCCCTGACATCCATGCCTGCATTTTCACTTGCACCCAAGTGAAACCGGGACCTTCTTCTCAGTATCATTTCCACTAACAGGGCAAGCTGAGACCTTTAACAGCCCACAAGCAGCATAATGGAGCAGGCAGAGGGGGCACCGCTACGGAAGAGCACTTTTCCGTGTCCACATCTTTTTATCTGTGTTCTTCCAGAGCAGAGAGATGGTTAAGCATGTCGTCTTTGATTTGCAATTACTTGACAAGTCATAATAAGTTAATATCTTTGGAAAGGCTAAATGTTTATCAAGTGTAAATTGCCAGCTGACAATTTTTACCAGCTGAGGCTCATATTGTTTATTCATGTTGTTTTCTAATCCTTTTATGATTGGAAGAGGCAGCCACCACAGAAAATGCCAACTGGAGAACAGGGAAGAATGATGGCCAATGAACCAAAGGCTACAACTCATGTAATCGCAGTAACTAGAGCAAAGTGACTTATAACTTGCCTTTGGGACACAGATGCAATTTTACACTTCTATTATATTTTTAAAGGCCTTTTAATATTGGCGTATTTCACCTATTTTTTCCCCAAAGTCTACGTATAGGCGAGAGACTTGACCCCCCACATACAGCCTGTGCCGAGTAAGACGTTAGTGGCCTGTCCCTTCCCAGTGCTGTAGCTGTGTAACTCTTCCCCGCTTACTATTATTTTCCTGGAAAAATATTTTTGAGTTGGGGCTCTTGCCCGCTCTTCTACCACTAGGAGCAATCCTCTGCCAATGATGTTAAGAAGTTTTCGCTTGGAATGACAGGCTGAACTCTGCACAGCAATCTTTGCCATTTCTGCTCTTCCCTCAAACATCCTTCGGCGGGGGGCGGGGGAGGAGGGAAACCACAGAGGAATAGTGAGAAGAAAGAAAATGACCGAAGAAAGCAACATGATGAAATCCCCTCTTTCTTTGTCATTTTCTCCTAATCAAAGCCTATCATTCATCAAGTGGCTGACTGGATAACCTCACTGTTTTTCCTCCTCTCTTTGGAGAAAATTTTGCATGTTACTCTTCAGTGTATGATAGAGCAATTAAAATAAAGAGCTCACATACTCTGCTTTCTTACACACAGGAATATATAAAGCAGCACAGGTGTGCACTCAGGCACATTCACGCACCATCTTGATGGCTAAATAATGCCTTCGGAATAATAATTTTGTATCATGATTTCTCCATGTTAAGAAAATGCAGTTTAGGGGCTAAGTTTTCTTATGAGATTACTTTTTCCTCAAGCGGAGGAGAGAAAGAGGAGGAAAAGACCAGCTGTCCTGCCTCCTGTCTTCCTGGGGCTGGGTATCCGCACACCCCTCTGTCCATAGGGCTCGCTGTAAGGACACGGCCTGGCTCCAGGACTGCCAAATCTTTGCAGAAAAAGCACCATGTGATACACTCGCACAGGCAGCAGGGTGGTCTGATCCCACCTGAAGTTCTCAGCTCGGCAGCCGTATACTGTTTATATGAAATAACAGTAAGATTATAGCTAAGGTGAGAGGTGGTTTTCCCTTGTCTATTAATTGAGCAAGCCAGGTGTTTTAATCCCATTCCCAGTGTATTTCGAACTAGAACATATTGCTTGTCAGCCACTAAATATTTTAATGGTCTATACTGGTACCTCAATAACAGCTAGTCCAAAGGCGATCCCCATAATTATGAGCAGATGGTCTTTAAGGTATTTGATAATCACTTCTCCACAAGGCTGAAAAATAAGACAAAATTATTAATTATAGACAATCAACATTATCCTAAGGTTATTAAGAATGCATCCTCTAAAATAACTCCTCTCACGCTCTCTCTGTTTCTCTCTCTCTCTCTCTCTCTCTCTCTGTTAAAGGAAGGCTATTTGAATTTACCCTGGCTTGTTGGTAACTAAAAACACAGCTATACGTACATTGTGGTCTGAGAAAGATATCTAGTCTTTGTCTTCCCAAACATGAAGATGGATTTAGTAGCTGACCATAAAATGGTATCATTTCAAATTAAGACATGCAGCTGCAATGCCTAATGTTTGCATGATTTTCAGCTGACAAGGAAAGAAGCATTTACTCTTACTTTCACTTGATAATCATTCACTGCTAGGAAAGAGCCAATGCAGCGATGACCAGATCTGAAAGAGAACTTGAGTTTCCCACTAATCTGACCTTTGGATTTGAAACTTCAAAGCCTATTATGAGAATTGGGCTCAACTATCAATATATGGATATAAAACCTAGCTTAAATATTAATTTTGACAAATGTTTGGTGGTCTTGGGCTGAGGCTGGGAAGAAGAGAGTGATCACATCTGAAGTTCTGTGCAGAGCTACTCTCCTTTTTAATAAATGCATACATCTGTTCTTATAATGACTACATCTTCTCCAGGTGTTGACAATATAGGGAAAGCCAAGTAGGGCTTAAATCCATCAAAACTATGGTATTGTTCCAACACTACAACTGCCTTCCCCCAAAATATAGTTATATTCTTTCACCATATTTCCTCCCTCACAGTGAACACATGGGTCTTCTCCTTCTAGTCCTTCTAAAAACCCTCTCATTTAAGCTGACTCAGAACAGCACTGAATTTCAAATCTTTTTTCCTGGATCACAAGAGTTGAATGTCTTGACTAGCATCTAACACCACAATGAAATCTGTGTGTTCATGTGAGCGATATCTTGCACCTGCAGTAATTTCACTGATGGCTTCTCATGTGTCCTTTGAGGATTTGCCTGAGGCCAAAAAGACATTAAAGTGCGTCCAAAACAGCCTCTTTGTATACATCATATTTCCAGATTGGGTTCTGGCATCCTCTACTTAACCAGGCTGTTCCCTTGCTTTGAAACAGTATTTGCTTCTGTGGGAGTACACAGGGAGGAAATTAGTGTTCAGGCAGGACCTGGCTAAGGAGCTATGCATTTAGAAAAGTATACAGACAGATTTGGATACTTGCTAAAACCTGCTTTGTGCTAGGTGCAGGTTGGCAAATTGTACCACCAACATTCTAAAAATGCAGCTATTTTGTGCTAGTTTTGCTTTTTTTTTTTGTATTTTTCTTTGTATGCATGGAGTCCAAATTTCCATATAAGGAGACAGATAAATCTTGAAATTAATTAATTGAAATCTCTGCTGCTCACCTACCAGTTTTCCAGTATGCTTTCTTGTTGCTTGTTACTAGACATTTTTGCCTTATTATATTAACTGCCACAACCTTTTCAAAAGACCGTAGTTGTAGGAAATTACACTTTGAGTATGCTGTCATGAAGCCTACAACATGTAAGGTTTCTTTCCAGCAGATCCTGCAAAATGAGTGTGGGGTTTTTTTTTAATTAAAGGACTATAAAACCCCAAAGGTCTTGCATTTAATGTGTTCGTTTTTCAATATCCCTTGGCCCTTCAAAAGCCCCTGAGTCAATATGTCTACCACCACAACAAGCCTGGTTGGTAGACATAACCTTCTGAGGGAGGAATGAGAGCCAAAGGGTAGCTGATGTGCTGCTCTGACCCAGAGGCATGCCCTGAACCCAAAGCCATAATGGTTTTCACCTGTAGTAACCAGCCAGATTGCTGAGGTCCTAAGGGTACTGCCCTGCACAGCTAAGATAGATAGAGGCATCCCAGAGAGAGGAAGCAGCAGCATATTTCATGTATGCACAGTGATTTCATAACAGATGGCACAGGGGCAATTCTGACTAACAAAGAGAAAACAGAAGTTTGCCTTTTTGTAAAGAGACGGTACTTCTGACTATGCCAGCCACCAAAGACAACCTTGGTTTAAAAACTCTTTTTGGAAAGAAGAGTAGAACATTGTATTTTTCTTACCGTTTTATAAACGATTCTGCCTTGAAAGCTGGTGCAGAGGTTTGTTGATGACAGCTTTACTTCACACACACAGACTTTATTGCCATCGAAAAGAGTATCAAAATTTTTTCCCCAGTCTGCCGGTCCATTCAGCAAACCGCAGCACTGGTTCTACAAGAAAGGAGGGAATGGAAAGATGGGGAAAAAAGGGGTGATCTGCAGTTTGAGGAGACTAGGGGAGGGAGCTGAGAGGAACAATGAAGGACGAATTTCCTTTCATCTTTTCCCATGTGGAAATTCTCCTAAATTACTATGTCTCTAACATCCTTTACATTTCTGTACCAGTTATAAGGACGTTAAGTGCACAAGTTTAAGAAAATTTAAAAAAAAAGGAAAAAATACCAGATTTTCAGTATACGGTGCTCAAAAAACACTAACATACTATACAGCTAGTAATTATCAGTGCCAGAATGGAACTGGAGCATGGAACAACACTGGGTATAGTATTTTTTGAGAATCAAGTCTTCTTTCTGCAGGTTATACTTGCAGAAGGTAACAGATCCGGTAATATCCACACTTCACATCTTGAAAAAACAGGATGAAAATGTAAAATTCAGGCACGTAAAACTCTGAAATCTAGAAAAATAACCACCTTGAATGATGATTAGCCCTTTAAATTGGAAATGGACTTGAGGAGGCCAGGGTTCCATTTGGGGTTTGTGAAACCTAAACCAGGTGCAGTTTCACTTCATGTTCCACTTTATTCAAGCCACTAAAGCTCAGGGGTGCAGGCTTGGGTTTGAGGTCTTCCCTCTTTAAATAGCAGCTGGAAATGTTCACATCATTTTGTATATAAGCAAAGGCCGTGGGACATAATAAAGAAATCCTGGTCTATTTAAAAATTAATATAGTAATTATGGGATTTTTCATTTTGCTCACCCTTCAATCATCTCTCCAGGGAGCTGCTTATTAGAAGAAATAAGCTCAGAAGCAGAGGACAGGGCTGGAAGTGGAATGGGGAAGGGGAAGCGGAAGTAATACAAGCCACCCAAATATTGTTTCTTGCTTCCTTTTCTTCCACAACAGCAGCCTTTAAAAATACAGGAATCCTTTAAGCCTACCCATCAAAATCATCACCCATTAGGGGTCTACACCATCAACAATATCAGTGAGATTCAAGAGTATTCTCTGTGTGACACCCAGGAGCAAGCTGGCAATAAGTGTCTATCTTCCAGGGTCCTGTAGGTGAGGGAAGCCAGGATAGTTATAAGCACAGTGAAGACAAACCTCCCTTTTATCATGTTTTTTTCCCCCTTCTTACACAGTAAAGTATGTCATTTAATGACTTCATAACAATAGGATATTCCACATGAAATACGCTCCTGAATTTTTCCTTATCCCTGGAGTAATCTTGTCTTAAAGAGTACTGGATAGTTCTTAGCTGGGATACGGTGAAGGAGCAATGTCCCTTCAGAAGGGAAAGCTGTAACAAAGGAGCAGGCAGCCTTCTCATGAAAGAGCTTAGCTAACTGTCAGTCCTCACTTGCATGTTGTGTGTCCTTGCTCCATTGCTCTTATAAACACTATTGCACAAAGAATCGTCACAGAAAGCCCATGTCATATCAAAAGAGCAGAAGCCCCTTGTCTAGTGTTTTAACTTGCATTTAAATCAGACCCTTCCACATCCCCAGGGAATGAAATTCAAATCTATGGCAGAGTAGCCACAAAATGAAGCACAGACAAATGCTAGAGATGGAACAGATATCAACAAGCTCTGCCCTTCGTTACATTTTAATTACCATTCTCTCAAACTTCTGGAACTTCTCTTGAAACACTTTAGATTCTTCTGTAGAGCTTTGCAATGAATTCACACTGGCCAGGAGAGTCTTGTTAAGGGATGTTTCAATCTGCAAGTCCAAATATTTTATTAGTTTTCAGTGTAGAAGCAAAACTCTGTGAAGACATCAACGAAAATGCAGAATAATACTGTACCTGAGACCTGTACACTGCTCCTAAAATACCTCCTGTGACCTGAAGGATCAGGATCAGAAGCAGCCCAATAAAGAACTAGGAAGAAAACAAAAGGGGAAGAAAGCTATAGTACTTTTGACCAAGATGACATTATTTCTTCTAGGTGAATGCTAAGCTTTCATGTGCTTGAATAACCATGTAAGTAGAATGAACTGAAGTTCCAGTCAGAGCTGTTCCAGTTATTCCTTCTGTGGCGTTACAAAAAGGAGGTGCTCAAGACACAGTGTGCTCAGCTGGGGATCAAAACAAGGCGCACACCAGAGTAGTGGCATGATGGGCAGTGTGTAGGTGAGAGATGCTGGGCAGGAGGACAGAGAGGTTGTTCTAGGAGGACCAACAAAGAGAGCAACTGGGAATTTATGAAATTAAATGGAGTAGGTAATTGGGGAGGACTGGTAGAAGGAACTTCAGTGACGGTTCGATGGAAAAAAAGCTAGTGACATGCTTGGGGCTCTCTGGACCCTGTCTTCTTGTTGATGAGACCACCCATCATTTTTTCTGCCCTAGAATTCAGAAGGGTCTCAAGAACAAGGTAAGCAATGAAAACACATGATCATAATCAAGCATTTGGTTAAACAAAAAAGGCTCCCACCCTCATTTGATACTACTTCCAAGGACCTTTCCCATCAAATGTAGCTGTGGCCTGTTAAAGGTAGCCAAATGTTTTTCTTTCCTACCAACATCAGCATGCACCGGCTCTCCTTTATGGCACCACAGCACCCCAGAAACCCAAGGACCATAATGATGGATCCCACGGCTATCAGCAGGTCAACCCCAGCAAACAGGCTGCTGTCTATCTCCAATTCCTGAAAAGAGAGGGGAAAAAAATCTTTCAGCAACAAGAAGCTCCTCCTACAATCATCTGTATCCCCCAAAAGAAGACAATTATTTCATAACCGATAAATATACTGATTCACAACCATGGAGAAATTCTGATCCATAAATAAACAAACCTCTAATGCCCCTTTCTTAAACGGTTTGTTGGGGAGCTTGGTAGAACCTGACTTTTCACAATCTTTGTCTCTGCACAAGATGAAAGTGAACTTTACAGAATAAATAAAGTTCTCTTGTCTTTAAAGTGGCTTTCAGTTAGTTTTCAGTCAATGAATCTTTGCTTTTTACTGGAAGTAGCAAAATTGATTATCTCAGCAACTCTCCTACATTAACCAAATGTTAAAGAAACAAAACCTCTGTTTGTCATTAGGCGGCCAGGAATATACTCTGTGGTTGTTCCTGAGACAACACCTTTCAGAGCGATGTTGGATATACTGGAGAAATAGTTAGATGTATTTTCCAAAACAGCTTTCTTTTTCTTTTTTTTAGACATGATGTCTAATATTACCCTTAGAGATGAGGACGGTATTTTGATGTGTGGGACATTCAACTAAACAATTCATATACCTCAATATTATTAAAAATCAAATTATTCAGTTCCCACAGGACTGACTAAGGCCAAAGGCCAAAATAGAGAAAAATGTTCAAAGAATATTTTCCAATGTGGCTGGTGCCAAGATTAGCAAAAATGTCTGGAAGTTGTCACATTTATCTTCTGATGGAAATTGCAAAGGTATATAGACAAGTATAATTCGAAGAATGTGTTGTTCTTTCCCCTTCCAAGTTGGACTGAACCTCTTGTTATTTATTCTTAGAAAGCTCTATTCATCTACAGCCAGATCCTTATGGTCTGTTCAATTATTACTCACGCAAAACATACATTGGCTTTGAATGGGAACTTTGCCTGCACAGGGGCAAAAATGTGAAAAAAATGCTTTCAGTTTTTGTCCCTACTCTTAATTCACAGTTTTTGGGGAGTACTAAGTGTCACTTCAGGAAACCAGTTTGGGGACACACTAAGTATGCTTTTCGGAGTAGGAAATCACTCCAAAATTAAGAAAAGATAATATTGGTTATGGTTTTCCAAGCTCCATTGTACCATCTGAGCCATCATATGTTGTGGTTTAGCCCCAGCCAGCAACTAAGCACCATGCAGCCGCTCACTCACTCCCCCTCCCCCAGTGGGACGGGGGAGAGAATTAGAAAAAAACTCATGGGTTGAGATAAACACAGTTTAATAGGACAGAAAGAGAGAAAGAAACAACAATGATAACAACAATAATAATACCGACAAAGGAATGTACAAGAATGAGTGATGCCCAATACAGCGATTGCTCACCACCCGGCGATCAACAGCCCGTCCCTGAGCAGCGATTCCCGCCCCCCGGCCAACTCCAGTTTATGTACTGGGCATGACGTCGTATGGTAGGGAATATCTCTTTGGCCAGTCTGGGTCAGCTGTCCCGGCTGTGTCCCCTCCCAGCTCCCCGTGCACCCCCAGCCTGCTCGCTGGCAGGCCAGCACAAGAAGCTGGACTGTCCTTGACTGCTCAGCAACAACCCAAAACAACAGCACATTATCAACAGTTTCTCATCCCAAATCCAAAACGTAGTCTCACGCTAGCTTCTGTGATGAAAACCAGCTCTATCCTGGCTGAAACCAGGACATCATACTAGAGATGGTCAACTAGCAAGTATGGCAATTTTAGCTTCTCCTAAAATGTTGATCAAGGAGTGGAAGTTGTCACTCTTCTACAGTAGAGAACAGCAGAGCTTTCCACCATGACCTAATTTACCCCATGGCACAACGTCATCATGAGCTGAGTTCTGTTGCATTCATCCTCTGCCAGACATGAGACATCTGGGACTGACTAAGGGCAACAGCGTCATCGGCCAAATGGCAGGAAATATATAAAACTATATTCTTATCTCCACCATCTTTTTATTTCCAGATGAGAAAATACTGACTTAAATATTATTGTTCTTAACTGACAGACTGTGGTAGAGCAACAGAGGAGTGATCCAAAGATTTGCAACTTAATCTATACTAAAGGCTCAACTTGAAAGTTGGAGAAAAATGCTTCCATGTCACACCTGGCCATTTTTTCACTTCTGTAGCCAGAAAGTCTTTTTGGAAATAGAAGTATGCAAATTAAATTTTCAAATTAATTTACATTTCTATGGCCCAAATCCACAAGAAGAAATAACACTGCTTAAATATTAGAGTCAGATTGTTTTTCCTGTTTAGTATAACAAAGGAACAAACAAAGATTGTACAATGTCTTTCAGTGAGGCATCTATGAGCTGTGAAATAAGCTTTACTCAAGGGTGACGGAAAACACACTGTGAGTCAGAGGCCAGTGCCACTAGGAGCACGCTTGGCAAAAGGCTGGCAGGGCCCACAGGGCCAAAGGGCCTTTGCACCAACAGGATCAGCCTCTGCTGCATGTCTGCAAGGTCAAGGGCTCCTCAAAATTCTGTTTTCCCTAGCTTTGTAGAAAAGGAAAGTCATAAAGCCTGAAGTAATTTAATAATCCAGATAAAATTCAGAAGGGGAACTCAGGGAGTTTCTTCTCCCCTCCAGGAGGGCTGTTAGGATATTTTAATCCTAAGTAAAGATTTTTCTTTATAAATATTTCTCTTTCTATATAAATATGAGGGAAAAAAATTAAGGTGTTTTCAGAAGCCACTGAAAATAGAAAGGAAAGATCCTTGCTCCCTTTCAAAGTTGCAGTTACCAGGGAAATAAGAATTGTGTTATTGAAGACAGTGAGAAAGACAAAAATATTCCCTTCAAATGTATGGAAGTAACCCTAGGAATATATATGACTATACTATTCTAATGGGGAAAGACATTGAAAAGTCTAGGAGCCGCAAGGCTCATCATTACTCTTGCTAACACTGAAATCAATAACAAAACCATCATTAGTTTTCATTAAGGGAGAGAGAGAGACACATGTTTTCCAACAGAAATCAGTGCGCATCTGCAAGACCTACATGAATGACACTAGAAGACATTTCTTGTAGTTACATGTCTGTGCTTACATCAATCACTTTATCTGACTAACTGCACCATCTTGTTTAATCTTAAACATCATAAAATGCATGAATCTTTACCCACACAAGCCACCTCAACAAAAACATAACACATTTGTGGAAGTTAAGATGGTACATGAAGGTATATGCAGTAGCTTCCACATTTTATGTTGTTCTGCTATGACTGCATACATTTACCTGCTGGGCATCTTTGCTAACACGTATCCATATAGAGACTCCCAAAATAACAGAACCACACACCTGCAGGAGAAAATAAAGAATATTTAGAAAGATCAGTAATTTTAGATTAATGCTCAACATGCAAATTGCACCAGATGCTGGCCAAGATTCTGAAATCATTTGTTTGGCAAAGTGAAAGACACATGGATTGCTGGAGCAGAGAATATTGAGTCATATCCAGGAAACTTCATAAGGGTAGTTAAATCTTCAGTTATGCACCAAATCCCTGATGTTACTACCTCAGAGGACTCTGCATTTCCTTGATGATTTATACATGTGGTTGGGAAGCACACAGAAATTCTGTCAGATGAGAGAGGAATATGAATTGCTATAGTATGTATATAACATGACTGTAAAGAACATTGTTTCTTGTATAATGGAAACACATGAGATTTGATAAGGGATGTTGCTATAAATATTGCTTCTAGAATTATTCAGGACAGATCTAGAGACATATTCTTTATGGTGAAACTATCAGGAAAAATGCTAAATAAAGTCGTTCTGCTGTTTCTGTCGCAACAACATCTGGCCATCTCCAATCTTTAGAATACTCCCCCTATAAAATGCTTATTGTGATAGTTATTATTTCCATTACATTTTTATAGAATAAAAACTTTTTGAGTCATGTACATGTGAAAACTAGACGAGAACAATTTGCTTTAAGATGTTGAAGTCAGGGCAGATGAATCCCAGGTCCAGACATGTTCCCTAATCACTAGTTGAGCTCCTGTTTTGTTGATCGTTGAGGTACTGTTCCACTATGCACCAGTCACTCTATTCTAGCCTTGTCCATCATGATTCTCATAGAGAATTTCTCTTTATTAAGTGTTGGAAACAGGTAATTAAGAGGTTAATCAGGCCTAAGGAATGTGCCTACTGGGAGGACTGTTAGGAAAGAGAGATCACTGAGGACGAAAGTCTAGTCAGATTTAGAATTATCTTCCTGTATGTCATTAATACTCAAGTCATAAACGGCCCTTAAATGTTGTTATGAGCTTCCCATGAAGACTGGGACTACTCCTAACCTTATAAAATTAAAAGAGCGATTTTAATATGTTTTAGAGAATTTTTCTTAAAAAAAATGCTTTCCCTGCAAAAGGTTTCATGTAATATTCAGCATCAAAGACCGTAACGACTTTAGCAGATTATTTAATATGGAACAGAGCCAACACTCAAACATGAGTACCACACATTTTCCTGCTCTAAGTAAAGCTCCTATAAGTACATTTTAAACATGAAAAGGAAAGTTGTACATCGATGACAGCTACATCATGTTATCAAATTTAACTAGAACTCCCAACTGAAATCTTCTGAATCCCACTGAATCTGCCTAGAAACTGATGGTATCATATGACTATATTTGGGACCTGTTGAGCAGCGCTATGTGAGCCATGTGGCTATGCACCAGACAACATGGGTTCACTAATGTGAAAATTTCCACTGAAGCAGCTATTGCTACAAATCCAAACAGAATTTGGCCCACTGCCTTATTTGTTATATACGGCCCCCCATAAAAATACACCACAGTAGCAGAAGTCAATATAGCTGAATGTACAGGAACTTACCAATCAGATGGGAATGCTATAATATTTATTTCCTCCGTTCAAAAAAGAAATATCATTTATAAATTGAAATTTTTAGTAATGGGTATATATTTTAACTATAAAAATAGAGTTGGTTTAGATTGATTAAAAAATGCTCCATTTCAGTAAAATCTTAATGTTCTGTTTCTGGTTATTTTCATAATATACAAAGTGTACAAGAACGCACAAAGAAAAGTTTTGAAATAATAAATCAAAATAGTCTGTTCCCAAAGAATCCAAGTAGAACATTTCAAGTTTGCTGGAATACTCTGTTGTAATTATTAAGTTTTCTTAAAATACAGTTTTCATTTTTAATGAACCAGTATTTTCCAAGGGAATAAAAAGAGCTTCTTTGAAAAGGTCCTCACCTGTTTTCGCCAAACTAGATGGCTACCATAGTTTCGCCTCAACCCTTGACCAAGAATCAGTGACCTTGTCACGGTCTTATAAACTGACCAGGAACAGGACTGTTGTCCCTCAAATTCAATAGGTCCTTCTGTTCTCAAACCCTTCAGTCTTGGTGTGATGAAGAAATACAGCCTCGTTAAATTAATACCACCTGAGATGAGCCTGCTGTGACTCTGGACCAGCAGCATATCAAGACTTTGTACTTCTCAGACATGAGAATACCAAACTTCTGGGGAATTCCCTCCACCAGCACACACATTTTAAGCAATCAGTTTAAGGGTACTAGGAAGAGCTTTATACAAGGTTGTTCCTGTTCAGAAAAACATTTGACTGGAATAGTTCCTTGAGATACCTCAAATTAACAGTGCTAGGAAGGACCTATAAGAATGCAGGATATGGCTCAGCATACCTGCTAAATTTATGTTGCTACTTTCAGGGACCAAGAGGTTCACTTTCCTTCCTGATGTAAGGTATAGGGAAGGGGCCACTTTGGTTGTAGATGGGACTACAAGTCTGGTATTAAAAACTGATCAAAGATTGCCCCATCACTAATCAGGTTGCCTCAAGCTAGGGATCAGACATCAACATTTAGTGAAAAAAAAAAAAGGAATTCTACAATTTTGCATGATAGGGAGTAACAGAAGCTGACAGAATGAGAGCAGCAGGTGAGACTAGATACCCTGCAAACTCTGAAGAAGGGATTTTTTTTTCAGTCAGGTTTAATGCAGAAAACTGACTTAATGATTAACTTAAGGACTATTAAAAGGTCCGCACAGGCATCCAGCTCCAAACAGTCAGGTTTAATGCAGAAAACTGACTTAAGGATTAACTTAAGGACTATTAAAAGGTCCACACAGGCATCCAGCTCCAAAGCACAGATCTTCAAAAGCCCGTGCTCAGCTTGCTTTCACCAGACTGGGAGGATACAAAAGTCTACGGACATGCTGGAGCCCAGCTGCAGATCCCCGGGGTCACACGTCACATAAGAGATGAGGCTAAGGGTAGCAAAGCCAGAGCCTCCTTGCAGAGCTAGCTTAGACTGTTCCAGGGCTTACATATTTAGGGTTATGCTGTAAGAACTGCTTAGAAAAAGGCACCAGAAGGTGGAAAGCCCATTCCCAAGTCCCCTAAGAGGAGACACTCCCAGAGAGATTGCAGAGGACTTAAAATGAAAGGACGCCAGGTGAATATGCAGCCGTTGCTGTTATCTAGTTCAGGTTAAAGTCACCTTCATTTCCCACTATCAGTTTAATTTTCCGCTTGTCAGCTGCCTCGTGCACCAGGGAGAGCAGCTATGGGAGCAGTGGCTGTAGAGACATCACTGTTCCCTGTACTGTACTACAGCAATTTAATGATTTCCAGGAATTAGAGGCAGGAATGTGAATCAAAGAATTCCGTTTCATTGTGCTCCGTTGGCACATATTCCTGTTTGCACCATGTCTGTTCTTTCCTATCTTGGTAGTGCTAAATCTCTTCCTTTAAAATAAGTAACTATAGCTGCATTCCCATCCTCCTCTGTCCCACCCAGGCAGTCGTGTGCACAGCAAATGCTCTCAGTATATTCTACCCTAGAATAGAGTCAGGATTTTCCTACCTTTGGCATAAGGGCAGGTTTGGGAAGTTTGTTCCACGTCTGCTTGTTTCCTGAGCTTTCAAGATCTGCCCAGGATCACATCCTGTGTTGTTTGGGTTTGTTTTTTTTTTCCTAGGAAACCCATACTGTCACTGCAGGCTGAGGCATTGGGCATTATTCACATGTTCACTCCAGAAGTACTTTGGAGCTTTTCTAATGCTAGTGTGAGACATTTGCCTATGTTTTAGCTTGCAGGAAGTACAGATGAGTGTCAACAGGAAAAACTTCCTGAGGGACAAGAATTCCAAGTCACAAACTTATGGACCGTTTTAAGTACTGTTGCAGAAAAACATCAACACAGACGTCACAGATCTTCAATCTGCCTTGAATGGAGGTGGAGAAAGAAGAGGGGGGAGGCAGTCCAAACCATCACTGCCCTGTTAGGAATTTCTTTGTGAGGTCCAAAGTGATCAAAGAGTTTTGCTAATTCTTTTCATTTTGGCTAGCCACAAATTTTCCAAGGTTACTGTTTGTGGTCACTTTTGAAAGGTATCACCTTTTCACTCAAAAAAAAAAAAAATCCCTTGAGGTGAAGCCCATAATGTGGCTAGTAGTTCCACTTCTGGTTTCAGTGAACCTCTGGTGAGCCTGACAAATCTCTGTTGGTAAAACTGACGGTGAGGTTGAACCATGAGAGAAAAGTTCTTTAACTCAAACCTTTCCAGAGTTTCCAGGACCTGAAATTCTTGCAAACCAGCTGAGATGTGATAAATAACCAAATACGGTTCAAATGACACCCAGAAACCTGCCTGCTGCCCTGTGCTCTATCTGCCTTGATACAGCTATTGGCAGTACTGCCAGCCCATACCATTTTACAAACATTTACTGTCCACCATCAGAAACTAATTATGACACTGAACGTAAAGCAAAGAACCACAAAGAAGGATATGAAAACCATTTATCAATTAGGAGCCTAAAAATACAAGTGAATTTTCCATATCTTTTGTTTCAACTACATTTTCAGGATTATGCCATTTGGACGGAAGCAGCAGACAATAAAAGCAAGAGAATGATGCACTATAAGTGGAGAGTCTGCTACCCTCTGACAGAAATCAGTGATGTTCCTTGACATGAGGGCACGATATGGGTAGGGAGAGAGACTCCTGGCTGGTCTAATTTTGAATGTGGAGGGAAAGCTATTTTGAAGGAGAAAGACAAAGGGAAGGGCAAAAGTTAAACATGTTCTTCCCTCCCTGATTTAGAATCGTACTCTGGTTCCACTTATGCTCTATTTTCTTTGCAACTTCTTCAACTACAGCGTTCAGATAATGTTGAACACATTTCATGCATCACTAATAACAATTTAAACACCAACTTACCCAAAATAAGAAGTTGAAGATGAACATGGAGTACTTCATGCAGCTGCTTACACCCGCCATTTTCAACAAGCTGAGGCAAAAATGAGCACTGCAGAAGAAGCTTTCCTAGGAGTTTGACCTTGATATAAAAGTTCCTTTGTTTTCAGAAAACCTCTCAGACCATGTCAAATGCACCGTGCTCTGCTGCTAGACGCAAAAATTGTGACCAAGGCATCGACAATTATTTAAATAGTTCCTATACCACAGGTAAATATTAACCAGAGCATTGGGGAAGCACTACCAGATGTTATCTCTGAGTCTGCAGACTCTTATTGCATCTTTCTGATTTGTGCTTTTCTACAGCCCTGTTAGTCTTGTCCTACACCTCGAAAGTAAATAGATAATGCAACAAAAGTCATCGTTTCAAGAGAAAGGGAAGTGACAATGAAAGCATTTTACAGACCTGCTATAAAAGATGGAAAGGATTGGTTTTCTTAATGCTTTTTAAGTTACAGAGTGTCGTCTTTCATTGCTCACTGATCATTGCCAACATTCATTCAGTCGTGCTCACCCTGCCTCTCCGGACGTTAAGCCAGGGCGAAGGCATAGGTCTGTGTAAGCCCTGCACAGGAGGGGTAAAGAATCTGCCACCATTTTCTCCCTCTCAATGTCTACGTCAGATCCTTTTCCTCTTCCTCACCAAATCAGGACCCTGGGAACCTGAGCACTGTGGTGCACAGAACATCCTGCTGTGCGGGTTTCCAGAAGTATTGTGAGCCCCAGCACAGTAATCGTGGTTCTGGCACCAGATTCAGGTACCCTCTCGGCAACAGGAGCTAAATTCATCCCGGAAGACAAGGCAATAAACCTGTTTCATTAGTTTTGTTTTATAGCTTGTTTGTTTTATTTTGTGCTCCTCAAACTAGGAATCCTGAGGGGAAAATAAAGGTATCATTGCCCTGTTTTTTCTATCAGACCATTTTCTGAAGAAGCGCTGCATACCAGTCCTTGGAGGGATGAGAGTGAGATCGGTTCATCATAAAAAAAGAGGCTTTATTTTGCAGGTGAGCACAAAGGATTTAAATAAGAGAGATTAAGGACATGCTGGACTGAACTGATTTATGAAGCCCCCCTTGTCCCAAGCCCATTTTTCAGACTTTACTATCAGTTCACGTTCTTCAGTTCTGCTGTCTGTATTTGAAAAATAAAGGAAACTGTTAGTATATAACACACCTGTAGATGGTGACAAAAAGATGTAACTTAGAGCCTGGCTTCTGTAGGATCTGCAAAAAAAATCTACTTTACATTGAAAACAACTTCCTCTGGGTGCTCTCTAAACCAGCTCTTAATGAAGGTGCGATATTGTAATCTCTCCATTCACTTTCACTAATTGTATTTAAACAGACACAACCAATCCCACTTTCATGAGTAGCTCTATACCTGTTTTTGACTTTCTGGGCTCCTTTCTGGAGTACTACTCTTTTCTCTAACTCTAGGAGACTGGCTTTCTGACTAGCTTATTTCGCAATATCCACCCTGAATCTGAGAATGTTCCTAAAAATAATTGCGCTCATGAAATACAGATTTTGTAAGGATTGGGAGAAACAACTGTGTGGTATGGTTTAGATCTAAAGCACTCAACAAATAAGTAAGTTGAGAAATGTGGGTGTCTTTATGGAGGGATGCCATAGCCACAGATGAATCATGAGAAAAGTTTAAAGGGCCATATAAAATTGTATGAAAAGGGCCATGAAGGGTAATAAGACAATCGCAGATGACACAGGATTTGAAGAAATAAGTCTTCAATCAGACCATGCAATTGCAGTAAACTAAGTTTATAATAAGTGGAGTTCAGAAACAGCATTTTGTACCAAAAACTACACAACTATAAATCTTCACGCGGAGTAGATACTCATTAAGGAAGGCTTGAGCTGCAGCACTGCTGTCTGCAAGATGCTTAGCCCAGGCATTCAGTCACACATGTCTGAGGGAAACTGCGCTAGGGCAGTAATCACACAGGAAGCAAGCGTGAGCGTTCACACAGTGGCCCTTCATAAGAGTCCGGTGTACGAGGACCTTGCACGCACAAGTGGCCCGCTCCCTCTTCACCTCCCTGCTTTCCTTCACAGAACTCTTGGATTTTTGGCCAGGTGGAGGTCTGCAGCAGCAATGCCCCAGAGTGACTCCCAAAGTGGTGTACAGTCCCGGGCTGTCGGAGGACCCCAGGCCTGCCTGGGGGCAGAGAGCTCCACAGCATCTCTAGACCCAGCCTCCATCCTTGGGAGGTGTAGGACCAGCACAGCTGAGTTTCTTGTTCAGTCTAGGAAATCTAAACAGCTGAAGACAGATATGATTTAGATCTCAAACCTGTTTTCATTACAATTTTATACTTATGGCTGTGGATGTTGAAGAAATTTGCCAGAACTTCTGTGATTTTTTTAAACTTTTTTTTAAATATGCCTATTGAACATTAACAAGCAAGTTCTGGTAAGATCCCAGTTCTTCCTAAACCTTGAAGAATCTACCTGCATTTTATATGTTTACTGATCTCTTTGGAAAGAGCAAAATAGACTTTCCTAGAATCTGATAAATATTCCTTTTCTAAGATGGCAAATAGAAAATAATGTCAAAGTTACATACATGTCCTAGTGGGTTTCCAACATGCTAAATATGGCTGCTGAACAGAAACTCAGTATCTGAATGTACTACAATACCCACATGTTTCATATCTATATTTAATGGTATCCAAAGTAAAAATATGTCATCTAAGATTAAAAGCAAACAAGCAGTTTCCATTAAGTGACAGATTTTCAGGTTAAGTCTTCTGTATGAGTTGATAATTTCTTATTTCCTGGCTACACAGTGCTTCTTTATATGTCTTGGAGAAAGGGAAAGCCACAACTATGGCACAGATTACATTTGCAGTTGTACCTACAAGTATGAAGGTCATGCAGATAATTGCAGAGGCTTATGAATGACAGCAATGGCATGAGAAATTTTGCTGCTATTTGGCTGCATGTGAAATTGCTCCCATTACCCCTCCACTAACCATTCAGAAGATCAGCTATGCCCTACCAATAACAAAGCCTGTGCCACAAATTGCTCAAAAGCATTTCCCAGTAAAGAAGTTGTAAACCTTCATTCACTTGCTGCTCCTCCTTACAGATTAGAAAAGGAGGGTTATCAGTGCATAACCAGCGTGCGGCGCAAGGTGGGAGCCTGTGACGCAGCACACACAACTCCCCACAACAACAGGGGAGTTGTTACGACATGCTGATTTCACCTGCTGTGTCACACCAGAAACAGGAGAGGGAGAGGCATATTTGGCAGAAAAAAATGCCAGTACACCTGTAATGAACCTGGAGTACAGCATCCAAAGTGGAACAGGCTGCCCAGGGAGCTGGTGGAGTCACCATCACTGGTAGTGTTCAAAAAATCTGTAGACGTATGGTACATGGTTTAGTGGGCATGGTGGTGTTGGGTTAACGGTTGGACTTGATGACCTTAAAGGTCATTTCCAACCTTATTGATTCTGTGATTCTCTGATCTCCCCTTTGACACTTCCCAAGCAGCTATAGTTGGGTTTATAACGCTTTTACCTTCCTTGTCCCCTGAGCCTTTCCTCACTTTGAGCCTTTTTCTTCTTTCTTTACAACCTCCATTTCCCCTTGGGAGGTGCCTCCTCACGGTCAGGCTGTGACTAAAGTCCCATATCAGATGATTCACGGTATAGCCAGTCATACATTCATCTCTGGACTTGAAAAACTGGTTTGTCCTGGGTAGCAGCGAGCTCTTTGAACAGTGGGATGTAGATAGTGAATAATAAAAGTTTGTTTGCCATTGGAATTTCTGCTCAGTGTGGTGATAAACGGACAATAGAGAAGACTGGTAAGAACTATATTCAGCGTGGAACTTGCAACCTCAAAGAGATCAGTAGATGTCTGGATCTGCTGAATACGTAGGGACAGCCTATATAAGCTGTGCAGAGACAGATCTCAAGCTGATTCGTCCTTCAGCTGAAGGGATGCTTCACCTCACGCAACCTCACCTGTTGCCCTGAGGTCTCTACTCAGTACAAGTTTCTGCATTTTCTAATTAAACCCCTGTCTAAACAGTAGTGCAAAGTACAAGAGCTTTTTCATGCTTTTACAACAAGTTGTTCACCCACGATGCCAGGTGAAACAAATGCTGTGTGCCATAAGGCTTGACAGCATTTTGGCACTCATCTAAATGGGGAATGCTACCTTAAGAAGACATCTTTGCAGTCCAAACAGTAGGACAAACACCTTCAAACCAGTGGGAAATGGGAGCATCTGTTTTTGTCCTTGAAGGTATTTGCAACACTGGGTCTGACTGAGATTGCAGTCAGTCTACTATACCTCATGTCTTGGGTTCAGCTTTAGCAAATAGATTTAGTGAAATACCATAATATATAGTGATATATATACTATATATATATGATTATATATACTCCCATTTCTGACTCTTAGCAAAATAATACAGTGTCCTAACAGATCTTATTCATGGAGAATTGTTTTACGTTGGAATATATGTGGCACTGACATGGCTGCTGAGTTGATAATCAGCTCCCAGAGTCAAACACTTACAAGATTCCCTGACCTCATTTTAAAATATCCTTTCATCTAGGCCTTGAGATGAAGGGTAAGAGTGAAAGCATGACAAATATATGCCTGAAAACTCCAAAGGCTGAATAAAATGTAGGAGAAAGAAGATAGCAGCATTGTATTTAGTCACGAGTCTTACACCATTCTCATTATTTTGGGCAGGTGACTTGTGATCAACAATACTATAAGTGGATAAACTTTTTGCAAACTTCTATGCCTCACAAGGCTTAGATAGAGCTATGATTGAGTCCAAGGCTGATCCTGCGATTGACCACATGGAAAGGAATGAGAGTATTTTCAACCAGGCATGTATATGGCTGGCTGAGTCAGCTGTCTAGGGTGCCTTCACAGCTTCTGCAGAGGAATGGGGACTGCTAGGGAGTGATTTAGCTTATCCTAAAATAGGCATGAAAACAGGCCAGGTGAACTGTGCCCTTAGACGGCATGTTTCTTTCCACTGGCTGAAAAGTGAGCCCAGGAAACTGAAGTCATATGAGATGGATCCCACCCAAGAGCCTCCCCAGCAGGGCAGGATCTCTGTTTCACAGCAGACCCTTTCTGCTCTTATAGTGCTTTAAAGGAAGAACACATTTCTTTCCCTTTCAGGACTTCTTTACCCCGTTAGAGTGATGCAAAATGTGGAGGGGGGAAAAAAAAAAAGGAAATTAAATTCTGGCCTTAGTATTTAACACTGTGGGCAATCTGCACAGTTTTTGTCATGAGATGGCTTTGCCTTGACCCAACCCAAAGTTGGGTAGCTGCCTTAGCATGGTGTGCAGCCCAAAGCAGCAAGCCCAGTCTCTCAGAGGCACTGATTCATTGCAACTCAGCAGTGCACTGACCCCAGCACCGCCTTAGTTCCACCTCAGAGCGAGCTAGAATGCACCCAGAAAGCAGTTTGGTGTGGTCCCTTGGTGCCAAATACTGCTACTGACTTCTTTCTTTTCCTCCGTCCTACCACACCATGAACTGTTAGGAGGATGAACAAAGTTGTGCCTCTGAGCAGGATCTGGAGCCTCTTAGTTTCCTACGGGCTATATGAGTGAACTGGTCTCTTGCTAGTGTCGTACTGGGAACTGATTTCTTGCCTGGTTTTACTTGCACTTTGAAATAATAGAGTTTTGTAGCCATTAACTGTGTAAACCCTTCTTTCATGATGACTATGTTCCTCTGCACTTCAGCCAATAAAAATGTAAACTCTTTATATAAAAGAAACAGCCCAACACATGAGTTGGTGAGCAACCGAGCTTGGAAGAGGCAGTGGCCTGACCATCGAAATAAACCTAGATGCCCCAGCCATGTCTATACACTCAGGAGCAGGCAAATTCTGCTGCGTCCCATGCCAGTCCCAGCTCAGGGCTGCGAAAGGTATAGCTGGGTTAACCTGGTGCTTCCTCCTCTTCGTGAGGCAGCGCAGATGTGTAATACCCCTCGTCCCAGAACAGGCAGGTGGAGGGGGACTCCTGCAGCCCAGGTGAGTGTGCTGGCTATTGGGATGCGGTCAGAGGTGCGTCATGCCCTCTCTCTGACCACGCTTTTCACGTTAGCGCTGGAAAATTTGTCTCTGGGGAGGGAGTTTAAATGGGGATATGTCTTCACAAAAGATTCCTGTTCTGACAAAAGAGTTTCATCAGAAAATCCCCAGCCAGCCCTGTGTTGGACTCCTATCCAGGCACTCCATGGCCTGGCGCCAACATCACTCATATGTTCCTGCTTTAGCAAGGTCTAGTGTCTCGAACACTCTCACTTCCCCTAAAGCAAGACTATTCCATCAGAAAACAAACCTCGTGCAGCAGGTCTGCCTGTGATCTGCTCTCCCTCCCAAAGGATGCAGCCTCCTCGTCCCATACACCACCGGTTTTCTTCTAAGCCTTTCATCTGAAAACTCTCTGAAATACATATTTTTAAGCTTTCATTGATATTTGGCTTGTATTAAAATAAAAGAAGTCCTTAAGTATGAATAAACTCACATACCTAAACCACATATTTCTCTTTCCACCTTTCCTGCCTCCCCAGACCTTTTCATTTACTGATAGGCTTCTTGGCTGTTTTACATCCTTTTTGCTCATTTATGTAATTCATGAACTAAGCTGTTCTTTTATGTCAGGGCTTATGTCCAGGATTTTCTATTTCCCAGTGCCTGGTCAGGATTCATTTAAACTATATGTCTCCGGATTTAAAATATTTTGTTGTCTTCAAAATGAATTCATCATGGATTAACATGCTAATCAGTGTCACTAAGGGTTTCACTATTTAGCCCGTAAGTATCTTACTAAGCATAACTTCGTTAAAAAGTGTTTTTTAAAGAACCCATACTGAATATGATTCCTGTAGATTTGTATTATGTAAGCAGGGCTCAATGCATGGGAGCTGTTACTAACATAAGAGGTGGTATTTTTTACCTCTGGCATTTTCAGCATATCTTGAAACTGTCTGTGCCATGAAGTACAGATTTCTTTGAAGAATGATGCTTTAAAAATATAGAGAACAGCCTTTGTCAAGAAGAATCAAAAGGCTTCAGATGCATCTTTAGAATATTACCTTTTTTTACAAGCAGGAGGGAGCTGGTCTGGGAGTGTTTCTCCTGGAAAAGCACATGCATATTTCATATTTAGGTCTAAACACCGGGAACTTGATTCTGATTTTGTTTATGCTCATGTAAATCAGAAGTTGTTTATAAGGCAAGTCACTGTCAGCACCGATTAGAAATGATATATGTAACCTTCCTCTCTGCCCTAATTTTTCCAAGGGAAAAAGAATAAACCTGCCAGAAAAATGTGACACTTTCTCTCTGAATTTTCCCTGCTGCCCTCCAGCTGTGGGTGGGAAGTGTCCCGACTGATATGAGATCCAGACAGGTATACAGTTATTTTGTGATCCAAAAATCAGATACTTATATGTTAGAAAAAGAGAATTAGGTTATTCTGTTGCTGTTTAATAGACATCAATTATGTAATTATAATTATATTATTCCCTATAAAGATGCTTTCTTAATGCCTTATACGAAAACTCTCCATAATACGGGCAGGCAGGCAATGTGGTCACCAGTTATGTTTAGAATTAGTACACGGGAAGTACATAACATCTGTCATGAAATTTTGCTCCAAAAATGCAGATTTTATATTTATTTTGACAAGCGTATTTCTTCTATTTCAGGATAATATGACACTCAATCCCCACTTTCACTGAGGCATACCTCTGTTTGGCAAAGTAAGTAAACACATACAAAAATTAAAAAACAAATATAAGTAAGCAAGCTTTAGCTTTCAACATTATTAATTCCTTAAGTCTCTTTCGGGGTAAAACATCCATGCTCTGAAAGTTGAATGGGAGCTTCTTTATTTTTCTATGGTTGCTGTAGACAAAGTGATGCTATCAAAATAACACTACACAGCAAGTGAGCTGCAGGCTTCACAACCCCCTGAAACTCAGAGATCCTCTGGGACTATTCCACCAGATGTGTATAGTCTTTTCACAGTCCAGAGAGGAGTTTCCATCAACCCTCATCTGCTCACTGACCTTCATAATCCCTCTGACATTAAACTTTGCTGCTCTGCAGCGCTCTGTGGACACTGGGGTCTTTTCTGATTCAGATAGTTGTATTGCTTTTTTAATTTAATCCCCTCACACGCAAACCTTTCATTTCTGCCCCTGAGTGCCGTTTTTTACAAAGCTTGAATATGAAAATTCTATCATTTGCAGACTATAAACATTTGCTGAAAAAACTCGTATTTTCATTCCCACTCATCTTTGTCCCGCAAGTGCTATTCATTTATCCCCTCTGCACATAAAAAGGCTCTTTTCTTTCCAAATGTTTTTTCTGTAGCTAAAAGGACAGGAAGAGAACTGAAGAGCATTACTGAAAACTTTATAGTAACTACCAAATAGCAGAGTTAGCGACTTTACCTACTGGCAATGATCCAGATTTATAACTTGCACATGTGCAATTCACATTTGTACTAAAAACTAATTTCCTACTGAAGCCATTGAAGAAAGATGCCGTGAAGAGCCCGGTCCTCAGAAAAGCTAAGAAGCTCATGCTGAGGGACTGTCGGCCTCCCAAGACTGTAATCAGAGCTGAGAGTGCTGAGCTGCTTTCAGAGGAATCGCAGTACCATCCAGCACTAAGCTCCAAATGTTAACCACTACTGTAAATATAGTTCCCCTTTTTTCAGCTTTTACAGGTTTTCTGGGATTATCTCCCTCTGAACAGACAAGCACATGGAGCTAGGATGCTCTCGGCTGTTGCATAAAGACGGTTCTCTTCAGTGCTACAAGAAGTGTCCAAAACCCACCTTTACTGAGGTAGATAGATAGAAAGAAGACGCACAGTAGAACACACACGGGGTTTTTGTATCTACAGAAGTTCTTAAAGACCAGCTCAGCCTTTTGGAGGCCACGATGTGCTTCCTCGCTTGCTCTCTGATCACCTTGACTCATTCTGTGTCAAACAGTACAATACCAGAAGGGATGAGCTTCTGAAAACAAGCCTTGGATTGCCACCATCCATGAAGGATTTCAAAGCTCTGCACACAGTTTGTCTTAGAGCTGACTCTGAAAATTTAAAAACCTCCTCTGCAGGGCCAGGGAAGATAATGTTTATGGAACTACCCTGCCTCAGAGTACCTGCCCTGAGTGGGTAGCGGGAATGGCAGAGGCCCCTGTTAATCTTACAGTTAAAGAGCTAACGCAACAACTCAAGACAAAATTAAGTTAGTCATCTTCCTCTTTTATGTGATCAGAGTTGCTGTGAGAAATACTTGCCCCTGCGAAAGTACTTGGCCAAGCCAAAACCAAATCTTGAGCGACCATGTTTATACCCATGGCATGAGCCAGAGGAACTTACAGGAAGTGTGAACTAAAATCAGTGCAAATGATGACTCTAGTTTTAATTTAAAATAGAATCTATATAATAGATAACGTTTAAAACAGAGGTGAGAATGACAACAGGAAGAAGAGTGAAAGCTTCACGGCTAAAAGTGAAACAGTATCATATTCATGCCATGCCTCCTTTGAGCAGTCACTGTAGTTCTTAACTGTTAAGATAATAAAAGACACTTTTCCATTAAGCTGTAGGCTTCCCATCAGCAAATGGTTAGGCTTTGTGTCTTCTCTTTGCTAAAGCATTTACTATCTCCAAGTGAAGAATTTCTTCCTTTGTCATGTCCATAGATGAGATTAACAAGCACACACACTTTATACACTTCATTAATCCTTATGATGATTCATGCGCATGGGGGTCATACTATAATCCAAGTCAGGCCTCTAAAAATACTTGACCTCCAAATGGCTGTGCTGACTGCTGTAGCTAAGAGCAGAGTTTGGACACATCGTCTTTCTTTTCATAGCACCATAGTACAGATTAAACATATTCAAACTACCCTTATAAAAGACATGCTTAACAGTGTGCTGACCATACACAAAAAAGGTCATTTGGGCAAGGATTTTGGTTAGTCTGAGATTTAGTTCAAAGTCTGGCACCACTGCACTTTGCTCTTGAAAAAAATCTTTGGGTACTAAAAATAAGGCATAACCACAGTGCTACAAACAATACCCTTGTTGTCACTCACACACAGTGGGAGCACCCTCCAGGGACCACACTGCTGGTTGCACAGGACTGCACTCCAGGGCGCCTGAGATCTCTGGAAGGGGTGCCAGTGAAATCCTACAACCAAAGAAAAATGTTACAAGAGAAGAATAATCATGAATCTAATCACTATGCTTGGGTTCAGCTTCGTACTTGATTGTTAAGGCTCATAGCTCTTTATGAGGAGTCAAATTTATTCCCAGGTCTTAATGGCTTCTTCTCCTGTCCTTTCGCTCCATCACACAGAAATCAGACTCCTGTTTGCATCTGAGCACTGCTGTTTTGGTCTATTTAGTCTTACCATTACACAACTCCAAATTTATTCTACAACAGCCACCCAAAATTCCCTGTCATGAGGATATTTCTTTTTCAGACTTTATAAATAGGATTCCTTTCACCTAATTGCAGCCACTTAAAAGGTAAGTCTGTAATTTAAGTTAGTTTTTTAACCTGAAGGAGATCCATCCCAAGTATATAAAACAGGTGAGATGGCTTATTGTTGGCAAGTATTTACCTCTTTTTTTCTGACTATAGAGACAACTTAAAGGATTATATGGAAGCTAATATTAAAGGAAATAGATATTACCCTAAGAGCTTCTATCTGTGTAAGAAATTAAATGTTGTCTACTGCACACAGCGTACCATAAAACAAAGTCTGCTGGCTTTACTCAGAGATAAGATATATAGCTATTTTCCATCCTGTTGGATTACTTAGAAAATATTAACTCATCCAAAGAAGTCTGTTACTCATATACATAAAGGATCAGATTCTTACCTGGTGTAAATGGGAATAACTTCACGGATTTCAAAATCGGGCTCAACAGCAGAAAGAACATACCACAGGCCATTAACTCCTCCTGAGACTATTGAAAAGGAATTCATCAGGTCAGAATAGATGTAGGAAGTTTAATATCTTCCACAATGATCCGTCTGATGTATTTCCTCATAAAGCCTGTCAACGATGGCAAAAAAGAAAAAAAAATCACAAAGGTCAAAAGCTGTTCTCTGAAACCCCATCTGCATTGCAGTTTCAATAGATGTTGCTGTTAAATGTGGTGGATTCTACTTCACTTGAAGCATTTAAATTAAATCTGAATACCTTTCTGAAAAGATATGCTATAGATCAAAGAGATGCATTGAGCCTGGAGCAAAAATGAATGACTGGGTTTCTATGGGCTGTATTACATTAGAGTTCAGAATAGATGATCTTAATGCTCTCTCCTCACCTGAACATATGAATCCAGTCTCATTTAGCTAGACAGTACTTCACTGCCATAGGTATGCTGATTTCATGAACTATAAAAATACATCTAATTTAAGAAACTGGCCTTTTTGCTCAGTGAGTACTCCTGAGTCACATAAACCAGTCCCTTGTTATTGCAGACATCATATTATATCCTTTTTTATCAACTTCCATTTTAGCAGTTTGTTTTCTTTACTTCCTCTACTCCTGTTGCTATACTGGTTAAGAAAGTTCTTTTAATTTCCATTCTGAATTTGCACATGCCATTTTACATTTATACGGTTTATTTCTGTCTTTTCTGGCAACCCGTTCTTTTAGCTTAAATAATAGTTATTTTCTTCTGTAACACCTTTAGGAACTGAAAGACTGCTTTGCTAAAAAGATGACACATTTCTTCTCGCAAGATGCTTGCCACTCTCCCGCAGAACCTAACCATGTCTTTCTGTACCTCTTTCATTTGAGTTCATCTCTCCTGAATAAGGAAGCCCCACACAGGACATGGAGTTCCAGATGAAGCCTCAAAAATAGCCATCTCTCTTTCTACGGCTAATTCCTCTCCTGACCATAGTCATCTTTCTTGGCTGCATCACACCAGTAGTGCATACTTACCCTGGTAAATAATATGCCGAAGTTCACATCCTCAGTTGATTTTACTTGAATAAATTTTAGTTTATAACAGAAGGGTTTTTTTAATCCTTGTCCAAGCTAAATACTTGACATGATGTTTTGCAGAAATCCATCCCACTTTAATCCCCTAGTCCTCAGGCCATTTAGTTTTTCTGTATATCCTGATTGTTCATATCTTCTTCATCTCTCAAACCTTTGTGTCACCAGCATTTCCCATCTTCCCCATTCTCCATGATAATTCTCCACATTCCAGGTCAGGTTGGACAGGGCTCTGAGCAACCTGATCTAGTTGAAGATGTCTCTGCTCATTGCAGGGGGGTTGGACTAGATGGCCTTTAAAGGTGCCTTCCAACCCAAACTATTCTATGACTCTATGATCACTGTCTTCTCCAAGTAGTCCTTGCTTTTAAAAACAAAAATAAATTACATTTTTAAGAAAAAGAAAAAAACAGAGCTATATAAAGTTAGCCTTTCACTATTTTCTATTTGCTCCTGAAGTTACTTAATTTTGATTACTGGAATGTAACATCTGACTGAGATCTCTCGGCATCAAACTAGATTTTCATAACCAACTGTTGTGTTTCCAGGCAGTGTGACTCCCAAATTATGACAACATACCAATACAGAAATAAAATGTGTTTATGAGTCTTCAACTGCTGTGGAGGATGTGAGATCATTGGGCAGAATACTTAACCACATTAGGCTTGTTTGGGCACCATTGCAGATTTCATGAGAAAACTTAAAGGTAGTTAAATAGCAAACCGAGTGTCCTCTGTGCGCAGAGGAATCCTCTATGTTCACCAAATTGGCATAACTACTCTGGCACCAGCTCTGGTTATAGAAAGTCTTTTGGGGCATGGCCAAGCAATAGCGACCTTGACTGCTGGAATACCACAGCACTCGAAGCAGGCTTTTGCAACCCTGACACTTGTCCAAACCAAATGCTCTGCTCCAGCGTCAGGAGTGGGGGAGAGTACAGGAAAACAGAAACAGGGCAGAGAATCGATGGCAAAGAAAGTACCAGGGAAATCAGGGGAAGGAAGAATACTGTGGGCTACTTCGTGCAATGGAAGTCAAGAAGGACAGGGGCTATACATAGACTGTGCTACACAGTAAACTACTACGTTTCTTCATAGTCAAGGCAATAAAGCACAGCTTTAGACACATATTCACACCCCTCTGTGAGTCATATAACCTAAGGTTAAGCCAAAGAAACCCTAGTTTGAAACTGCACCCAGCCTTTCTCCTCCCTTATTCTGTTAATAAATAATTTTCGTAGATAACAATAACTGGTATGTGTAACTCATGTAACGATGGAGACTTCCCTCACATTTACATTACATTTATCTACAAACACACCCTGAGAGATGATAAGAACGTGTGTGTGATGGTGTGTAACTGTTGGTGCCTGGTACATTACTGATTAAGCTAAAATACAGTGTGTACTTAATGCACACATTTGCTGAAGAAACAGGAAGGAAAAGGAACACTGCGGCTAACAAAACATTCTTCTACTAAATTGTCTCTCTTTTTTTACCATGTGCCCAGCTTCTTTACTAGGGTGCAACAGATACAGCACATTTTAGCAAGTTTTAGTAAGATAATATTGTCCCAGAAATGATAAACTAAACATAGGTTTATCATAATGCTTTACACTTTCCCCACCTTTTAATTCACTTCTTGGAGGCTTTTTGTCTGTTGATTATTTCTTACCCCTCAGTGTATAAATAACACTGGCGGCAGCCATTACGTTACTTCAGGCTTTGGCCCCGAAAGTCTCCTGCACCTGTGCTATTTCAGAGCCCCGCTGAACCCCCAGTGACCAGCTCTGTGCCCAGAGCTTTGCCTGGAAAAGCTCATTGTCCCCTGGGCTGCGTGGGCAGCCAGGCACATCAAACCCTGCTTCTTGCTTAGGACTGCACAGAGACTCCTCCTGACCACACAAAAACCCCAAATAATTGATGTAGTAAATATTTGTATTCATGAGCAAGGAAACAAACCGTACAGGTTAAGAATGCCCGAAAAGATTTAGTGGAGTAAACTGTTTTCTGTTAGAACAAATTACAGTACAACCACAAAAAAACCCCAATGTTCTCTGTATTTTGAGATCTTCAGCAAGGATTACTTAGCTTGTATTGTCTCCACTTTTATGAAAAAATCATTGTGCCAATGTTAATTAGATGTGCTTAACAAGACATAAAAGTAACCCCAAGCAGAACTGGAAAAGAAGTCAATTTTTTACTTAAGTAAACTTCTGCGGTGAGAGGAATTTTATTGAAAACCTTAGCACTGCAAAATCACACACACAAATAGGCTGTACTCTGTAAAAGTCACAATCATTCATAAAATGTAGTACAGAAGGTTGTTGGAAAGAGCTAAGAGGAAGACCTTTTTATTCCAAAACAACTTTAGAAAGTCAGAAATGAAACAAAGACGAGTGGAAGGTAAGAGAAAGCAGAACAGAAAGTATTAATGATTTTGTGCAGGGACGAAAATGTAACAAAAGAAGGGAAATGAGAAGCAGCATTTTGCCAGGAAAGTCATCATATGAGCTTTTAGATGCAGTTATTCGCAGAAATTGGCAGGAAAGAGACTTTTACATCCATGACTCCAAGTCAGAGGTGAATGGGGTGACCACTGTTTTAACCTTATGCTTCTGGGACAACATTTGTAAATAGAGACAAGAGAGACACATCCAGGACCAAAATGAGATGAGGAAAAACATATGAGAAACTATAAATCATCTCCTTAGGAAAAAGCAGAAGATAGCTGAACTCCTTCCACCTTCTCAGGTAGTACTGTAGCTTAGACCCGAACAGCAGGAAAATAAATTGGTAGCTGTCACTGTTACTGTTGTTTAAATGCCAGCAGCAACTGCCTCGCAGAATGTATGTGTATATATATCTCGTAGCTGAGGTTTCCTCAAAAGCTGAAAACGTTACTCACTGATATGAGAATAAATGCAGCAGAATGCCAATGCAAATTCTGGATGCTGTGAGATAGCTGGCAGCACGGTGGATGGATACAGCTGGAAGGAAATAATGCCACATTTACATATGCAAACTATTTTCAAACATTCACACCCGAGCCAGCAATGGCAGGGACTAAAGTGTACTGAGGTGGGGACAGGCATATCCAGAAAGATGCTTGGCAAAGCCAAAATGCATCAGCGGCAAAAGCAGAGTGGGATCCCCTTCAGAAGGGACATACAGCTCCCCACACACATACAACTGTCCTCTTTGGGTGGCTGGAAAGAGCTAAGAGGAAGACCTTTCTGTTCCAAAACAACTTTACAAAGTCAGAAATGAACCTTACTGAATGAGTGCCATCCTTCAGCCTGGAAGTTTAAAAGACAGAAGGGCAAAGGAAGCTCCCTCACAATCTTTACTCCATCACAACTGATCAGGGATGATAACCATTAGTGTGTATAATTCTGCTACAGTAGCCCAAGGAGACGATCCTTATTTAAAACCCAGGCATACTGCAGTATTCAGTGCCGCTGTTAGCAGGTCAGAGCAAAATTAAAGAGACTGGCCTGTAGGCCAGGCCTGCCAGTCAACAGTCTCTTGAGACCCACATGGTAAAGTTATGTGGTCACGGGATGCATTTTATTTAGGAGGAAGCAAAACACCCGAGCACCTATGGGAGTGCGCAGCCATCTAATATCACCGTGAAGTACCTGGCTTCTTGCTTCCTTCTTTGTCTGCCCTTTTTATTGTCTCGAAGGATGTAACCTATAGACTTCCCGGCAGAGATGCTGGGCACTCGTCGGGGTGGACAAAGCTTCTCCCTCAACAGGAGGTGGGGCAGCCGGCAGCACAAGATCAAGGTGCAAAACCCTCAGGGAAAAAACGGTCTCTTACCTTTGCCAGCTATTCTTTATCTTCATGCGCGTGCTCAGACACCAGAGGCTCGGGCAGGGATGCCTATAAGCACTTTGGAGCATAATTTCAATCAAGCAGAATTACTATTGTAAATAAGCTATTTTCAATTACTTCGCAGTGTATAATCAGATCTTCTTTCCTTGGGCAAAAGCCCAGGTCCTGCTGCCGCCCACCAAAGACCTGTGCAGGACGCTGAAGCGTTTGTTCTGAACGTAATGCTCCGCAGTACTGCAAAGAGGCAGAAGATGGCAGAAGGAAGCCCTGAAATGGCATCCCAGAGCCCAGGTGGGAAAGCCCTGCCCGGAGCTGCTCGGTGCAGAGGAGAAGTAGCCACCTCTGACCTCGGTGTGACGGTGGCTTTTCATCTCGGCATTTTGGACTGTTTTCTTTCCCTTGGTGTATTATGTTTATTTGACACCAGCAGTACTGGAGAATAGCTGAACACTGTGTGGGAACATAAAACACTTAATCCAGCTGAGTGTGAATTTCTCTTTCCACCCTGTTATTTTGTACTGCTTTTGTAGCCACGGCTATTGCTGAGATCTGATTCTACTCTTTTGTGGCAACCCTTGGAGGATCACATTCCAAAGGACAGCAATCCTGTGAATTCTCAAAAACAGGTGAAACACCAGACCTGGAGCTCTTGTGCTTATCTTATTTTGGATGTTTTAGCCTGGTGCTTTGCTTAATAAGACCTTCCTGCCCTTTCTGCTTGCAAGGGTTCATTTGCAAGCTGGTCCCACCATGCCATCAGGAAGAAGAAACCCCACCACAGTGCCAGCGCCAGTCCCTCTCGCTTTCATTTAGTGTTAAACAAGCTGTCAAAGGCGATGCACCTTCCTTTTGAGTGAAACTTTGGTGAAATCACAAATCCTTTCATCCGCATGGAACTTTAAAGAGGGGTGGTTAGATTTTGACAAAGTCTGCAAGACTGAAGACAGAAATATTATTTGATCCTTGAACGTCTGTTGCCAGCGTCTTTCACTGGGTGTCTCCCACCAGGTTCTTCTCCAGGTGTGTCTGCTGTCTGCAGCACCACAAGGTGGTGGCAAGGACAGGCAGCCTCTGCCCCCAGGGCTCTTCATGGAGCTCTGCATCGCTGCAAACAGACCCATGCTCATACCAGCAGTAAGAACTGAAAATAGTAGTCAGTAAGAATTGAAAATAGAGGTCCTCACACTTAGTAACACTAACACTGGGTCTTTTGGCACCATTAGAGAGGTGTTAGCCTGACTGCACAGAGTAAGACAAAGGCCACTGTGGGTTTTTAATTCATTTATTTTGTTCAAGAAGGGGCAGCAAGTGGCTACTCACATTTTTACAAGAACTGAACCTCTTTAATGTGTCTGTCCTCTCTCCCAGGAGACCAAAACAGGAACTGCATTGCCTTGGTCTCCCATCAAAGGCCCGTCTAAGCTTGGCCCCACAAAGTGGCTCTCCCACGGCATGCCCACTCAGCTCACTGTCCACTGATGCTCACCCTTGCTCGCACCAGCCTGATAAAGTGTGGTGCAAATTGAAGCTGTTTGGGCTGTTAAGTAAGACCAGCTGTGTTAATTTTATCTCCACTCAAAACAAAGCAAAACAAACACACACAGAAAGGGTTTGACAAGGGGAAAGAGAAGAAGGAAATCAATAGGGAAATAAATAATGTTTTTTAAGCTTCTAAGAGGGTATTAAAATAATGCAGATTAAAGAGCAAACAAAAGCTCTGAAGCAAGCTGACGGTGTCCTTTTAAGTGAACATGTGTGGGTTTATACATTCACATATGCCCTACAGGTGCACTTGCCAGCTATCCAACCAGACTGTATAAAAAGTATGCGTGATTTTCTCTCCTTTTCCTCCACCCCACCAGACATGTTTACTATAAAAGAAGCTGAACAGGTTTGGTCTCTTCCTAATAAAAACTGTTAATAATTATTTCTTTCAAGTGTACAAAGACTTGCTGCTTTTCTTTTTCTCTTAAGCCAAAATGATTGGTAAGAAGTTCTGTTTATTACTCTCAGCACTTCAGCAATCACCCTGGTTTTTAGACATTGGCTAAAAAATTTAGTCGGAAAAAGGAATCACTACCATCTCTTCAGATAGTTTCCTTGGCTTTTCACCTCGGTTTCTCAGCAGAAATCTGTGAGGATGTTATTGATACTCTGATGGAGTTAAAACCTGTCATGAGACCGATCTTGGAGCAAGTTTGAAGGCCAGCTCATTCTGGTGCCTTGTATCAGAAACCAAGTCTGCCACTCTGGGATTAAAGGAGTGAGAAAAAAAGTGCAAGGTCCTTACTGCTCTTCTCCTCTTGAGGCTGGCAAGGAGGGTGTCATGTCCATCAACTAGAATGGAGGAAGGGCAGGGTACAGGGGAAGTACAGAGAAGCTGAGCCGTGGCATGCTGATAGGACTTAATGCAACTTGCCTGCAAAGCTGGTAGTTTTGATCAGAATGACATGTCCATCAAATATTTCCTGGTCTGTCAGTCTGATAACTCCCACCAGGACTCTCATTTCTCACCAGATAGAAAAGCATGGGATTGTCTCACTGTGAAAATTAAAGAAGCCACATAAAGCTGCTTTAAGAATATTCATGGCCTTGTCATACCTCCATACTATTTTATATCAAATCCATAGAAGACTGGGCCCATTGTGCATCCAGTAGATTGTCACATTTTGGGATGGATCTTGTCACTGCACTGAAAGCATTGTCCTTTTTCATAAAACTCACAAACTCTACTGTGTCCGGTATTGCCAGTAACCCCATCAGTATCTGGAATAGCTGGAATATATGGAGATGAGTCAATAGGCTGTGCACCCAGTGCACAACTTATTGCAGAAGTGAGAAAAACATAACAGAACTTAGAAAATTATGCTTTTAGTAAGCAAAGAAAGGAAGAATTGCTATTGATGATGCCCATGACTTTTCCAGCTGCCTAGACATCAGGAGAAGACAGCCAGAGAGGCAGAAAGATTTCTTTAAAGATCTTAGCTTTATCCCATTTGTAGATGCCCTTCTTGTAAAAATTTATCTTTGCAAATGGTTCCCAAATTTCTCACTATCTCTTTCTCTATGTAATTCTCATTCTAATACTTCACCTCCACATCTCTGACAATCAGTAATGGCTGAAACTAAATTTTTTTGTCCATCTTCCCTGATTTTTCCACTGCTCTTAACCTCATACATCCTCCAGCCCATGATCAGGGAACATTTTAGATTCTGCTCCCTCTTTCAGTCACTGTATGATCCAAGTCTATTTGCCTCCTCCTACATAATAGCTCACAGAATCATCCTTTCTCTCAGCAGCCAGCTAAGGCTCATAGCAGGATCCCATCATTTTGCACTTAGTC
This sequence comes from Phaethon lepturus, assembly GCF_000687285.1. NCBI lineage: Eukaryota > Metazoa > Chordata > Aves > Phaethontiformes > Phaethontidae > Phaethon > Phaethon lepturus. Next base: position 65,881 of record NW_010518221.1, on the reverse strand, counting down.
TGTAATAATCTGGTCTCCAGACATGTTCCAGCACTACTGCTGCCTTCACTTCCATTCAAAACACTGAGATTAGAACCACGTTCCTGGCACGTTGCTTTGGCTGCATCTCCTTGTGTCCTTCCAGTGGCTTTGTATTTTCGAACACAAACATCTTATCTTTGCCTTTAAGATCCCTCACATTTAGCCTCACCCTATCTGTCAAATATATTGGCCCGTCAAACTGTCACCTCCTGCCTGTGATCTGACAACGATGACAGCCTTGATTACCATGTCTGCTTCTTCCTCAGCCACCTCTACTCTTTCATCTGCTTGTCCCCTATGCATAAGGAAAACAATTTAATTTTAATTTAACCTCCCCTGCAGGCTTCTCCATCTGGGGACAGAGAAATAAATTCCGTAACTCCCCACCTGCACTGGCCAAGCAAGTGCAAAGCTGTGATTTCAGCATACCTGCTAAGCCCCATTCACTTCTCTTACCCTTCCATCTGACTCCCACCGAGCTCATCCACCGCGACTGACATGGAGAGGAATTGTATCCTTTGCTGTCTGCCTCCGACCTGCACACCACACAGGAACCCTTGCTACTTACAGAAGTGGTAGTAGTGACCACGAGGGATGTCTCTTTGGAATTGTTACCAAGGAATCCAAATCACCTTATTTTTGTAAGGCTAGGGGTCCATGAAAGGTATTAGGTGCCTAACAATGTTTAGATGCCCAACCTCCCATGGAAATCAGTAGCAAGTTAGGTACCTTATAGAAATCAGACAACTTCCTCCCCCCAACTCTGCAGGTATGTCTTTGAGGCCTCAAGCCTACTAATGGCTGCAGCAGAGGCTGTGGGTGGTTAGCACTGCCTACACCCAACTAGAGAGCGAGGGTTTCCGTATAACTGCATCTCTCCCCAGCAAGGGAAGGTCAGTTTCTGGGGCAGTGTTGCGTTAGTCTCAGATTGTCCAGCTTCTTCATCTGCTTTCTCTGCTCTACACAAAGTTATCCTCTTTCTCTCCTCATTCATTTCTTCTTCTGTCGGTCAGTGAATGTCACCCCTAGATAATAGCAGTACCCTATATCCATAGTAGTATTCCTGCTTACACTAGAGGTGGCCAGTTCTTTCCAGCTCAGCTTGTCACTTGTAAAGTCTTGCTCCCTTGGCCTGGTTATGTGTTATGAAAGAACTGCTTCATGCCCTTTGCATATGAGCTTTACCATTCTGGTTGCTCAGCTATCACAAGCAGGACCTGTCTTTAAGGTAATGACCTGGTCACAGACTCTAACATTGCAATGATTAATTTTACCGAACAAAGGTGTTTATTCCCAGGTATCATTATTATTCTGCTTGCTTAGGTCTTGGGAACCTCTTTAGGCTGTTGGCTTGATGCATTCCGGGAGGGGTTATAGCACTGGATTGCTCAGGACTTTGAGAAAGCTAATGGATATTAATGACTAGACTCATTGTTATATAATTGCAGAATATGGGGAGGCTGTTATACTCAAGCAGTTTTCGCCACCTCCCCTTCTTTCACAGCGGCCAAAATCTTGTACCTGAACTGTTTCGCCTAACAAAACTGTGGTCTTTCTGGCCATTTTTCATTTGCTGCTTCTACTACTATGAATTCTTGGCAACGAACCTTAGTGTAACAAGAGTTATGATATGGAGTTAAATGACAGACTATGGAAGAGGTTTTGACTTTATTGACTCTTAGCCACCAAAGTGGAATGGTGTTGTATTTGGATTTTTTATTCTTTTGATGTTTCTAGAAATCCCACTGAAACACTGCGGACTAAAGTTCAGTCACTCATAAAACTTTATAGATCATTAAAATTTCTGTTTATTCCAGCTCCGAGGGAGATGTAGGTTACACTATTTTAGATGTTACTAACTTATATTCCTTAAGGACCAATAAAAATCAGGCCCGAATTAAATCCCAGAGATTTAGTTTAGAGGTTAATTTTTCCAGTGGACAGCCTGGAAAATTAAATTTTGTCCCAAAGAAATCACGTTCATTTATGTTTAATTTCTTCTCCCTGAGTGGAACATGGACCAAAAGTCAAGTAGACAGGAATCCTTGTGGCTTTGGTAAGTTCATTCCCCAACCCTTATAGGAGGTAATACATTTTAGTCTAAAGCACTAAGTTTAATTTACTTACTTCACTTCCTGTTACACTGGGCCTTGTACCCTGACTGCTCACAGTAAGCACACACAAGCTTACTCTGGCCCTATTCTGGATGAACCAAGTCTCTGAAAATCAAAACCTTTGAAATTTCTGGATTACAAGTATTGTTTAAATACATGTGTAAACTGTATTGTGCTGTTATGGCTAAAGACCTATCATGTGCCTTGTGGGTTCTTTGGACAACACAACCAAGGTTTTTCAGCAGCATATCCTGAGGAGAAAAATCTGCCTTAGACAAAGGGATCCATCATCAGACAGTGAATTTAATCACTGTGACTTCTCTTCCACTATGTTGTAGCTAGTTACTTTTATTGCTCCTTATCCATAATTATACGTCTGTTTGTTTGCTCCTGTTTCCCAGTACTGCTCCACCATACTGGCTTCCATATATATGCAGACCTGCCCTAGGGCAGCACTTAAGCACATGCATAACCTTCAGCATGTGAACTGCCTCAGGACTATTTAGCTTGTGTTTAATGAGTTTTTCTGATCAGGGTGTTTAAACATTGAAATTCTGGCAAATATTCATATAGGGGCATCAGGTAATTTACTTCAGGCTCCCTCCATTCCCTCCATCTCTGTACAAGTTTTGTAGGGTTGTTATTTTTAGTTGCTGTCTGTGTGCAAAGCTGAAAAGTGCCAGTGATTTTTCCCATGCTAAATCATTTTCCTGGTCAGTGTGCTCCTTTGCTTTTTTCAGGTTTCAGTGATAACTAAAATCATAGAGAAATCTTCAGCTACTCTCAGGTCAACAAGATATCCATTGGAATCTCTAACATTTAACATGCCTTGTTGATGCTGCTCTTCTCTATAGAAACTTCTTAAAAGCTTTGCATAGTAAATGCGTGATTCGCATGCAATCCATAACTCACCAGTTTCAAAGGATCTGTTTTTCTGTCCAAGAGCTGCATAAATACATCATGTTTTTCCTTTTTTATAGGATTACTTTAGAACAAACACATTGTGTTATGATCGGTAATTAAATCAATAAATCTCTGAAACAATTCACAGCTTTCTGATTTATTTGAATGGTCAGTGCAACATCTTGTGTTCACATTGTGCTCTTTGAGAATTATATATGGCTATGTTGACAAGTTAATTTTTTCCATGCCATCTCTTTCTCACTTCCTAATGAGACTGAAGACTGTATATAGCTCAACGTTTTTTCATAATGTACTTTCTGGAGTACTTAGCACTTATGTTTTATATCAACTTTTATTTCCAGTAATGAATTAGCACTTCAGCCCAGAAACCCCTCTGACAAGAGCCTAAATGTACACGTATTTTCCCAAGTTTCACAAATAACATACGCAAATATGCGCACAATATACATGTGTGTTCGTCAAGGAGGGGAAGGAGGGTGTATCAAAACATTTGGATCTTCAGTTCAGACAAGCATGCAGAAGTCTGGGTGTTTGTTCAAAGTCTATCCAAATGTATCTGAATCTTTTGGCTCTGGAAATCAATCGGAAATCTTGCAAGGTCAAACTTTCTCATGAGATTACCTCTAATACCTCTTCAGCTTCAGTCAAGCCAGGAAAAATACCACAAAATACTCTCTTGTCCACTTTTTCTCCCAGCTGAAAATGGAAAAGATGAGGAATGTGAAAATTAAACAATTAATCAAATTTTTTCCAACCCTCAGGAAAAGGCTTGGTTCAATTCAAGTTGTTTTTTTTTTTCACAAGGTTTCAGGTTTGCTCTTGTTTTATGCAAACTTGTTCACAGAGCCCAAGTGAAGTCTGTATGTGAATTGCACTCATTGTCGTGGTCAGAACTGTTCCTGTTAACTTTAATGAACTTAATAACAGGTCCATAGTCCTTCAGTCTCAGAGTACATTTTTATGAGGGTTTTCTATCCTTATGTGCAACCACATTCCCACTTTATTCCCACTTCCTGCTATTATGGGGTACTTTTTTCAACAACTCTCCTGACAAGTAAAGAAAACATTGCTCTATAAATCTATTTTAACTGTGCAGAGGCCTACTCAAGCCTATACATTGCGCAAATTATACTGGACTAATGTGGGATTTAATGTGATGCAGAGGTATTGTGCAGGAATTTTGGGTGTACCATCGGTGTACCATGCATGGTTTTTCCCCAGTGATGATTCCTTGAAACATTATCTTCTGCTGAGAAGGAATTCCAGGAACACTTTTGCCCTGATTCTGATCCTGCCAAGATCTTCTTCATAATATGTGACCTCCTGAAGTTCTTTTCATTTCCTAAGGCCTAGGTCTCATGAAGATTAGGAACATTTTCAGATTATTTATCAAACAACATTTCTTAAAATCACTATGAACTGTTACCTCACACTTGCATGTAAGCAAACCACACTGTAATAAATAAAACAAAAAAATTATATATTAACATGCAAATACCATTCACTGCTTGTACCTGAGGAACGTTTTGAATAGCTGTTGATTGTCGCAGAATAAGTGGTAGCACCAAATGGAAGGATTCCAGGTGGAAATTCCTCTTTCTCCTTCTTCATTCTCCTTTACACTGGTAAGTCAAATGTCAAGGAAATTATTCCAAAATTACATTTTTGCCAAAATGCTCTGTAACCAAAATAGAATAAACACACTCTTTTCGCCCACTTCACAAGAAAGGAAATTAGAGCCATGAAATTGCACAATTATATTATTGGATTGTTTGTTTTGCTCTGTAAAGAAGTTCACGATACAATAGATGAAAGGTCTGAAATAACTAAGGAAAAAATAATACAGTTGCAAATACAGATTTATATTTTCTCTTTGCTTCAAGAAATGTGAGAATGCCAAGTTTTCATTTCTGAAGGTGTCCATGTAACAATATGCAAAACATAACTAGTTTTTCTTTTAGATTTTAGTGTCATCTCTGTTTATTTTCCCACTTGGACTGAAAAAGAATTATAAAGGGTTGCACGTTTGCCAGTCATCTTGCTTTGTTCTGAACACCACTGTCAATTTTGTCTGGATGAGCTGGACTATAAAGAACTCTAAAGAACTGATGATTCAGTTCTTTATAGTCCTCTATACATCTCATAGTCAAACATACATACACACTGTACCAAAGAAAGAAATAAAAAGGACTTATCCCAACAAGAAGTCTCTACTTTTCCAAGAGGTCAATGAAACAGAAGGTGTTTTGGACATTCATGATGCAATTAAAATTACTCATTGTACTGAAGTCATTGGCTGGCACGAGGCAAGTAACTTTACTGGGATTAGTCCCAGTTGCATTTCATTGCAGCTCCTGAATTTCATCTGCACTGAATTATTCCTGCTTAGACAAGGGAATAAAGTTATGGGGAAAAATGGAGGGATAATGTTATTTCAGCAGTCTAGAGAGTTGTACATCATTTGTTTTAAAAGTTACATAGGTACTTTTATTCAACATTTTCAAATGCTTGAGTTTATTTCTTAATGGTGTTCTTACTTGTCTTCAGCATTTTTCTTCTGTTCCCAAATTACCACTAAATGGCAAAATTCACAGAATCACTAAGGTTGGAAGGGACCTTCAAGATCATCAAGTCCAACTGTTAACCCAACGCCACCATGCCCCCTAAACCATGTCCTGAAGCACCACATCCACACGTTTTTTGAATACTTCCAGAGGTGGTGACTCCACCACCTCCCTGGGCAGCCTGTTCCAATGCTTGACCACTCTCTCAGTGAAGAAATTTTTCCTAATACCCAATCTAAACCTCCCCTGGCACAACTTGAGGCCGTTTGCTCTTGTCCTAGTAGCTGAGGCTACAGTAAACTGAGACTTCAGTTTAAGTCAGAAAGACCAATGAGAATTCATAACACATTGAAATGTGTGCTTCCCATGCAAACCAATTCAAGCTCACTCTTTAGTGTTCCAGGTTTAATGGGGTGGATTTTAGATATTTTGGACTATGTTTACACTAGTAAAAAGTTTATAGTCAGGTCATCGGTGTGAACAATTTCCCAGGATCATCTGTTAAATATAATTTTTAGAATACTTCCCAGTTTTGATATAAGACAATTAATACTCTCCCAGATAATGCTAAGGTATGATACAGGGGTTAGCACAGGGCAGACTCTTTTCCCAGGAGGAGCATGGACAAGGTTGTCCTGTTCTGAGGAGGAAACCCTTTAGCAGTCACAAGGTCTGCCATGGCACTTGTCTTTCAGGTTGAGGTCTGTCCCATTTTCTCTACTGTAAGGATCAACTGTCCATATGCAGGGTGGGGAGTCAGTGTGCCTGCTGGGTGTGCAATGGTCAACACAGCTGAAGATGGAATCTGAATGAGTTGCCATGAGGAGAGACAGATCTTGAATAACTGCGTTCTTCACCAACAAAGACCAAGATATATCTAAACTGGACGTGTTTGGAAGAGTAGTGGCAGGTCCTTTACATGTCATTTGTTTGACAAATGAGCTACATATCTTTTCTCATGCACAGGGAAACAAATTCAGTCATACCAGATGAATCGTGAACTGAGGGAAATAGGATTCTTGCATATGAAAAATAAATCTGATTGATAGTAGTTTTATACTTAGAACTAAACGGCATCTGCACAGATGAGAATGCAATTACATGAGACTGCAAGTAAGAAGCTGAATTCCTCATGAGATTTTTTTTTTAGCCTGAAGACTGGCATAACCTCTCTGTTATATTGTGTTAAGCAGTTATAAAATTCTTCTTCCAGTAGTTTGCGCATTCCTTGGCCACAACAAAATAATTCTTTTTCTCTCTTTCTTATTTTTCTTTAAGAGAATTTAATCATTATGAGTGGTGCCAGATTTGTGGCACTGGAAAAGGAAAACCTCAGCTTTATGGAAGGTAAGCCAGTGAGTGGCAGGAATGCAAATACATTCATGACGCACTCCCGCTTTTTACCTTTACAAGGAAAAATGGTCTCTGTGACATTCTGTTTTGAACACTCCCTTGTTAAGTGCTCCTACTGTGTTCTAAATGCACCTTTCTATGTGTATGAGTGTGTGACAGAGTAGATGATGGAAACATTTATGTTCCATTTTCACAGGGTTTTCTTTCTTTCTTCAGTCAGAATGAGTGGCTGCTGTCCCACTGAGGAAACAACAGAGGAGTTGTCTCCCAAAACCAATGGTGCTCTCAGCAACTGGTGTTCAGGAGATTGTGCCAAAATCAAAAGATCACAGGCAGAGAAACCATGGGAACCCAACATTGGTTCCCAGGTTAGATATCAGGCAGGCTTTCTGCCACCAGAAGACACCAGAAGTAAGTTTTCCTTCCTTACTCCACCTAGGAACCTGCACCACAAAGGTGGGAGGCAACTCTATGACTCACATTGGTATCCATCAGCTACTAAGGGTTTAAACCATGGCCAAGATGGATCAACTACCAGTCCTTACTTCATGCTTATCTATCCTCAAACCAGGTGCACAGGACAAGCATCCTGGGGTCATAGGAGAGAGGCTTGGAGCTGGAGAGAAAGGACAAGACAGCAGAGTTGACAATCTCGTCTCTGCACCTGCAGTACAGCATGCATGGCAACCTGGATCTTACAGTGGGAACGGTAACAAATTACACCAGGAACACTGAAATTTCTGTGACGGGAACAAAAAAAAAAATTTAGGAACTGGACTAAAACTAGTTACATATTTCACTGAGTAATGTCACTGATAAATTACCAAATTTGGTAACTAGATTTTACAGAAGTATGAATCTTGTATGTGTCCAGAAGAGAAGATTTAAAGTGAAATGGGATACAGTGTGGTAAGAAAGAATTCCAAATGGCTGCCACTAGTAAAAACACAGTTTGAATCTGTTGTCTAAGCAGAAACATGCAGTCTTCCAGGGTATAAATAGAGTTGGTGAAGTAGTGTCAACAAAAGGGCAAAAATGGTTAAGGTAAGTTAATAGAAAGGCCATATCTCAGTGCCAATCATTTCAAATCAGCCTCTTCTGACTGCATATCAAATGTATGCAGACTGTTCTGGTTTCAAGCTTATTGGTTTGGGATTTTCCAGTGCTGTTTGCTGCTTGATCAGGAACACATGAGACCATAGAAGTGTCAAAGGATATCATTGGCAATACCCCAGTAGCAAATCTTTCCTCTTTTCTTGCATGGTCCATTTAATTGAACACTCATATCAGTGGCAGATTCATTGCAAAACATATTTTTCATTTTTATGCCCTTTTTATGAAAGCTGTAAAGTTATATGCTTAAAAGACTTTGGCTAAAAAAATTATGTGAAAACGGATAACATTTACTTTTCCTAAGCTTGGGGTGGAGTAAGCGGTTCACATTGTGAATATCCCTGAAAATGATGCATTTTTATTAACATTTCTATTTACAAGCTATTACCAGATGTCTGATTTAAAAAGCATTTTTGAAAGATTAACTTCAAAATACCTGCTATCCTTATGCATCTGAGGGGGTCCAACTGTTCATACAAGATATGTTTGGGAATACTGAAAAAAGGTTGACTGATTAGTTGTTTTTCCTTATTTTTACCTTTTTATGCCAACCTGAGGATATCTTAAGTACATTACAGAAGCTTTCTGCCCACAAATGGGTGTTCAGAATACTGGCAACTATCTGAAGTGGCCCAAGCTGACAAAAAAATCAGAGCCAAACCTGAGTCCCCATTTTTTATGGAGGGAAAATTCCCATTGACGTCAATGGGAGTTTTGCCTGACTACAAAATAAAGCAATTGGCCCCAAAAGATATCTCCAAAGGGGGCTTTACTCACGGCACACAGCTGTATCTCATGAGCCAGATCTCCAGGATTCCATTATTCTTCTCCTGCCCGTGAGTGAACTTACTAAGCGAGCCAAAGTAAGAATAATACCTCTGCTCTGGGAAGTGAGGTTAAAATGTGCGCCTCACATTCTGCATGTACATGCACAGCTTACAGTTATGTCATTGTTCGTAGAAGGAAAGCTATAGTAACAGGCCACCATGATTGCTACAGTAGAACAAAGGGAATTCACAACAGGGCCATCAAAGCAATACAGCACCATAAAAGTTTGCAATGAAAGGACCTACGGTTAGATCCAAAAAGACTTAGGCCCCTGAAAAGGGTTTGTTTTGGGTTTTTTTCAATTCAGTTCATTTTTTCCAGTGATTTCTTGACATAATACACAGGAACAGTTCTCTGAAAGTAAAGATCAAGAGTCCAGGACTCCCCTCCTTCAGAAAATTGCCCAGATCTCCCTCTTTTTCTCTGGCCCAATCAATCCTGGCTCCTTTTTCGCATTTACTTTGACAAAATGGACTAAGATCACTTCTCTGTGCAATCCCACAGCCAAGGATTAAGGCACTCTAGTGGGAGATCTGAATCTGCATGTCCTTAAGATGAAGAGGGCCCCAATCCAGATTTTCTACACTTCCAGAGTGAAGGCTCACACCATTAGATTAGTATATAGAGGAAGATAGGGAGGGTGTCTTCATGCTCTAGCTTTATAATGAATGTGGCACCCACAGACAAATTTTGTGAGGAGTGCCTTTGTCAGTACATTTTGAGCAGGTCCTTCTCCAGATGAAGCTTCTCAGTGTGCTGTAGGAAGAAGGTGTCTAAGTTCTGAACTCCAGGTGAGTTTATGCACAACGTCTGTCCAAGGCTACTTAGTTTACTGGTGCAGTCTTTTCTCATATTGTCCATTTTTGTCCCTCACCATTCCTGACCCATGAACCAATACAGAGTGCCTAAGGCTGTCATCAGCAGCCCAACAACAAAATTCACAGAGGCATCCTTTGTCACCAATAAAGCCATGAAACTTTGGTCTTGCTGTTGCCTCTAAACACTGGCAAATAGGATGGGAAGAAAACCAGGTGCATGGGTCCATGTATATATATACACGTTGTTTAATAAATTTTGCTCCACAAATGGGAAGTGCTAAGCCACCATGCCCTGTGCAGTGACCATCACATGAGGTCTTCTTTTCCAGTACCCCCCTGACACAGATCCTGTAATGCAACATGGGTTCTGGGCTATGCAATCCACATGCTAGTGTTTTAGTGAGCAAAGCACTGAATGCAGGTTGTGGAGAATGCAGCCTGTTGAGCAATGAGACTGCTGAGTAATGACATATGTTTTTCTTTCCGGTCTTCATTTCTTCTGGCATCACCAGCTATAATATTATTAAAATAAAAGTATGGGTCAAAAGTATGACAGGAATGGAAAAGTAAAAATTCTTTTCAAAGGTCATTGAAAATTCACCTTGAAAATATGGGGGCTTAAATACCAGGATGTGTATCAGAAATAACTTATCATCATGAGTCAGAAATCCTGTAAGGAACAGAACAGGAATATAAATAGCAAACCCTATTTATGTTCCTTTACTGTCTGAAGTGGTCAGTGTTGATATTTGCTGGACTCAAGTTGTGTGTGACACAGTCTCTGACAGTCCAGTGACATGCTTACTGCATGGTCCTTCCACATGCCAGTCAGCTACCTGGGAGCTACCACTTTGAAGGCCCATGACTCTCCTTTTTAGTGATCAAGGTATGTCATTATGGATTAAAGCACGGCACTTCATTCATTTCAGCAGTTGAATAGGCTGCTGCCACAGTAAGGCTAGCATCTTCCAGGTCAGGAACAGTCCAAAGGGGAAAACCACATCTCCCACATAAGCGTGTTCAGCATTACTGTCAGGCCGTGCTTGTAGAGAAGTCTAACAAAACTCTCTGGTGTATCAGCCATCCCTCCCAGTTTTATGTCAGCAAACTTAGTGAGGGTACACTCTGCCCCATCATCCAGACCTTTAATGAAGATGTTGAACTCTTCTCTTTATAGAGTGAAAAAAACTTGCAGTTTTATAAACTGTGACCTGATTTTCATGGTCTACTGATGAGTTCTCAACAAGGGCACAGGTTTCAGATTAGTTCCTAGTTAAAGTTAGGTATCTGCCAAAAAGAAAAAGCAATTAGTATATAGAGTTATATTTTGAAAATCGGTGCAGAAATTTCCCTGACATTGAAATGAGTATCAGAAGAGCTGCCAGCTAATGTGGTCAAATTGGTCTCCTAAAGCTGAAGTAACAACATGTGTTTCACCTTCACCAGGCTTCTTTCACAACACGATTCTTGCAGGAAAAAGCTCTTGTCAGGCTTCTGGAGTCAGTGAGCCTCTGCTGCAGCAGGTCTGGGTGACAGCCAGAAAACTATTGTCTTCAGAGGATTATGGGTAATGCCTCGCTAATTAACTATAATGGTAACCTTGTAATGGTTAATAGTGGGTTAGGCATTGCTTTTCTGTCTGTCAGATGTTATCCGTTCAAGGAGAAAAATATTTGTAAGGTGATTTCACTTATGGTTTCAACATATTGTAAATGAACAATCTTTGTTCTCCCACAAATGGTATTGTGTTGGATAACACAGCTGACAAGGTTTCATAAATCCTTTTCCAAGTTCAGTTTAATGGCCGTTCAATATTCTTTTGTTTCTATTAACCCAGGTAAATAAATAGAGTGAACTGGCAATTTTGAACTGTGATCTATGGCATGGTCCCCAATGTACTGGCACACATGGAATTCTTGCAGATCACAAATCTGCAAGAAACATGTTTGTGTCTTCCAACAAAATGTCATCAAACCTCTGAAGGAATCCATATTTATACTTCACATGGTGAGCTACAGCTCCGCATTAGAAGCAGGCAGACTCTAAAGCAGCAGGCTTGAAACAGAGGGAGAGGGAAGATTCCTCCTTTGAATCTTGCTCTTTCCAAGTACTAGAATCGCAACATATTTAAACTAATTTATTGTACGATGAAAGCAATTATCTTTTTTTTCCCCATTCTTTCCCTTTTCCACAGAATCCCTTTGTTATTTATTATAAAATGATCTTCTGTGCTTTTCCTCCACTACCTAATACCCCAGTTGTCTGCTAATACAATGTATATTTCACTATTCACTTACTTTCTCTGCGGTAAAAAAAATCTTTTAATCTCTAACTGGCAAAGACTCGCCATAAAATTTAACACATTTTAGTGAGATCTACTATCAAAGAAACTTAAAAAAAACAAAGCTGTTTTAGGATAAACAACTGCTTAAAATATATAAAGCAAAGACTGAAGCTAAGAGGTCACTTTTTATAGGAGTATATCTCTGTTGTTCTATGTTAATCTATTCTGGAATCTGTTCTGTTTAACACATTTGCACAGGAACTGGATGAACAAGAAGGCAGTAATACTTGAATATGGTATAAAATAAACCAGAGTAGCCATAATCAAGATAAATGCAAAGAACTGCAGGAGAATTTCAGAACATTCTAGGGCTAGGAGAGAAAATGGAATTTGAAGTTTACTATTGCCAAGTGTAGAGCAATGCACATAGGAAAAAGTACCTTATGGTTCATTAATTTATTAATTCTCACTGTTAAGGAAACCAGTTCTGGAGTGATGATGAATAATTACCTACAAAAATAGTGTAATGCTCAGTAGTGATCAAAAAGACAGCTAGAATGTTAGGAAATATTAGGAAAGTAATTGAGAATGAAATACATCAGTATGATCCTTGCAGTACATGTGTGTCGAATGCAACATGCAGTTCTGGTTCCTAGAGGATAGAATAGAAATACAGAAATATAGAGAAAAGTATCAGAGTGATTACATTGAAAGAGTTTCCATACATGGGCAAATTAGGAGTAGTAGGACACTCTTAATCCTGGACAAGAATCCTGAAGACTCAGAGGAGAATATGATGAAGAAAGTTAGTAGGGTACATTAATTCACTGGTCTAGACAAATGCATAGAAGACATCAATAATAGCTACAATAAGCAATGATCGGGGGGAAACCTCTGATGAATGGAGATGGTAATCTGCTGACTACCAGGCGCTGGGAGAGTATAATGAGGAAAGATAATACTTGCGTTGGTCTTGCATTATTCTTTAAGTATGTTGTCTCAGGCATCAGTCACTGGTGGCACTAAGTTAGACGGCCTGGCCTTACGTGGTAGTTTGTCTGTTCTCAGGATCTCCTTAGATGACATTCATTTCATCTCACTTTGGGTAAGAGTTTCTAAAGTGAAGAAACCTACACCTGAAGTTGTCACCAGCAGCTCTCATTATGCAGAGAATCAGGCATTTTCAGGACATGATTCATCCAAACTAGTTTAGACACCTACCTAGGAATGAGATGAATCATATTCTACAAATGTTTGTTTCTCTCCATTGACTACAAAAGGAGCGAACAGTGATTACCTTTATTGTAGATGTTTATATTTAGTCAGATGGATTTCATCCACTTTATCCATTCTCTTTCTCCACTATCATTGGAATAAAACTCGTTAGGAGTGCAGCAGAGCAGAAATAAGGCAAATTAAGCACCGTAGATGTTTAATCATCGTCATGACTACCCAAACCACATTCTGAACTATGATTTCCAGGGATTCAGAAGAGAGGCAAATGGGCTCATGTGGCAGTTCGTACCTTGTGTTTTAACGCCAGTAGGCAGCTAAGCACCATGCAGCCGCTCACTCGTGCCCCCACAGTGGGATGGGTGGGAGAATCAGAAGGGCAAAAGTGAGAAAACCCATGGGCTGAGAAAAAGACAGCTTAATTATTTGAAAAATTGGAGGGCAAAAAATTGACAACCAAGAAAAACAAGTGGTGCAAAAGAAAAAAATTGCTCACCACCTACAGACAGATGCCCAGCCAGTTTCCAAGAAATGGCAGCCCCCACAACCTCCACCTGCCCCAGCTTTGATTGCTGAGCATGATGCCATATGGTCTAGGATATCCCTTTGGTCAGCTGAGGTCAGCTGTCCCAACTTCTTGTGCACTTCCAGCCTACTCACTGGCAGGGCAGTCTGAGAAGCAGAAAAGGCCTTGATGCTGTGTAAGTCCTGCTCAGCAGTAACCAAAACGTCCTTGTATTATCAACACCATTTTCATCACAGATCCAAAATATAGCCCCCTACAAGGTACTATAACAAAATTTAACTCTATCCTGGCCAAAACCAGTACAAATCTGAATAAGGAAAACCTCCAACAGGTAGTCTGTAGCTATTGCCTCCACTATGCTCTAGAGAAAGTTCTTTGCTGCACTCCTGGTCAGGATATCTACAGCATAATGAAATCCTTCCTAGGATTCCTCCAATGGGTATCAGGGAAAGCATGAGAGCGGTTCATTTTGGCAAAGCGTGTCAGTTAGCACTGGTGACAAGCTGAGTTTTATATTTATGTTAAGCCTAAAATGCAGAGAAGTCAGAAGACTTTCTTGCTATCAGTACAGGCAGGTACCTCCCAGGATTTGCTTTTCACACAGTAACTAAAAATAGCACTACCTGCACATTCATTGTCAAGAAAAGAGCTGTCACTGCATTTGACCATGCACGTTTAAATACAAACAACCAAAACATCCCAAATGGTAGACTGATCTCTGTTTTAACCAAAACACTCCACTAAAGCCATTGTGGTTCTGCTTAAAAACACAACAATACCATCAGGTACACAGAATTTCCACCTTCAGTGGTGGTTCAAATTCCTCTCGTGCCTGAGTTAAAGGCAAAAAGCATGTGCTGTTTCTTCTGGATTGGCTTTAAAAATGAAAAATAAATATTTTTCGTGAAGTCTTACAGGGTTTTTGGCCTTCCTGAATCACACTGCATCTGGAATTCTCCACCCTTTTGTTTGGGTGGGAGACTCAAATTGAATTAGCTAGCACAACCTTTGGCATCCCCAAAGCTTTGGCAATCTGTTTAGGCTAAATAGGTCAACAGGGTGGAGATAGCCCCTAAAGCTTCAAACTCTTCTTGAAAGTTAAAACATCACCGGCTATTTCTATCAACACATAGGTTAAGCTCAGGCTCTCTTGAAGCATAAGAAAAACCTGGTCTGACGATGTCCAAAGAGGTCAGCACCCTTGAATTGGAGAGCGGTGGGGGAAAGACTGCCTGTTGCAGCCTCAAAACAAACTTTAAAAGGAGGAATTAGGAACGATAAGGAGAATGTTCTGGACTGTTGTGTTGGCTGCACCACTAGAGGCAGGGATTTTGAGGCAAAGGCAGAAGAGGTGTGGCTGAGCCCTGTAGACATGTATGATGTGACTCCAATGTTTATGGAAAGAGAACCACAGCCAAATATTTGGAACTTGATGAGCATTCTCAGATGCAAATAGCAGTTATTTCGACAGGCAAATGGGTTTCATACTAGACTTTCTGGACTTTAGCTTTCTCCCTACGCTCCTCTGTGCCCTGTCTTACTTCCTCATTCAGACTCTTCTTCCACCACTTACACTTTGTAAAAAAACATGCTACAAATGCTTTTAATATATGAAAGCTAAGAGATTTCCAGATGCAAGGGAGTAGGAGCACAGCAGGTAACCTACTCCTTCCTCCATCTTTAATATTATTCTTACATTAAACCTGTGAGTAAAAATATTTTTTGTGCAAATTACAATTTCAGTATTTTTATGCTACAAGGTAAAGATAATCCAAATAACCATCTATGCCAGCAAAATGGCACCTGAGGGTAAATGACATCTGAGTAAACTTGCTCCTGTAGTGTCATTCATCCCAAATGCCTCCTAGTTTCTTTTGAAATTTTAATGAATAGATTAAAGACTATAAGGCCACTCCCCAAATTTGTTCTAACCAAGTCATGTCATATCAGTGATATCACAAAAATTCTTTGTACATATAAACACAGTCTTTGTTCACCAGACATCAGATGTGGCTACATGATGTTTTGGCCATATAGTTTCTTGAAATCTACAACATTCAAATATCCAATTAGCAAACTATTTTAACAAAGGAGACAAACACATTTGAATCTAAATATTTGTGGTTTAAATCATTAGCATAAGGGAAAGCATAGCTCATAGACATCTGTCTACATATAAACACAAATGTGTGTTTGTTCAACAACACACATTAATAGTTAAAGGAATAATTATGGGAGGGTCAGTTTGTTTTAAAATATGATTTTGACAACCATATCCTGGGCTGCATCAAAAGAAGTGTGGCCAGCCGGTCAAGGGAGCTGATTCTGCCCCTCTACTCTGCCCTGGTGAGACCCCACCTGGAGTCCTGCGTCCAGCTCTGGAGACCTCAGCACAGCAAAGACATGGACCTGTTAGAGCGGGTCCAGAGGAGGGCCACCAAAACGATCAGAGGGTTAGAACACCTCTCCTATGAGGACAGGCTGAGAGAGTTGGGGTTGTTCAGCCTGGAGAACAGAAGGCTCTGGGGATACCTTACTGCAGCCTTCCAGTACTTCAAGGGGGCTTTATAAGAAAGATGACGACAGACTTTTTAGCAGAGCCTGTAGCACTAGGACAAAGGGTAATGGTTTTAAACTAAAAGAGAGTAGATTTAGACTAGATCTAAGGAAGAAATTTTTCACCATGAGGGTAGTGAAACCCTGGCACAGGTTGCCCAGAGAGGTGGTAGATGCCCCATCCCTGGAAACATTCCAGGTCAGGTTGGACGGGGCTCTGAGCAACCTGATCTAGTTGAAGATGTCCCTGCTCATTGCAGGGGGGTTGGACTAGATGGCCTTTAAAGGTCCCTTCCAACCCAAACTATTTTATGATTCCATAATTCTATGATTCTACGATTCTATGAAAATTGGACGTGGATGGATATTCATAGGGAATTTAAGATGTCCATAGTGACTACAGAAAAAAGAAATCGACACTGATGGTATTGTTATATACTTTCAAGATCATCCATTTCCTTTTTTATTTTAAAGTCTCTGGTGCTTTTTTCTAGAATGCTGCTGAGCTTATACACTATCAGGCTTTGTTCATCTCAGTTGGTTCATTCATGGTTTCAGTGCTTTCACATGTACAGAATTCCATATTGGCTACACATGTTTATATAAATGGATTTACATTTTTAAACTAGCAGTATGAGCTTGTGTACCCCTAAATTATGTGAAAAATCCCAGCACATAAATAGCCGTCTGAGTACATACATCTAAAAGTCCCAGTACACCATGCAAAGTGGTTAACCTACCAATATATAGGCACATACCAATTTTGTGTACTGCATACATTTACACTAGGAGTTAGATTTTCCACTCTCGCTGGCCTATATTTGGAGACAGGGAGAGAAGGACTGCAAAAAAAGCTGATTGTAATTCTTTAACGCCAGGAGACCCGTATTTAGAAGTAGGTCTTTTTATTTTTCCACTGAATGAAGAGCCTCAACAAACATGCTTCAGTGTCAGCCTGCTCCACTGCTCCCCACCCCAGTCACTGTCTACATAGGGCAAATGGCTCTCTTTATTTCAAGGGTGAAAATGTGACCATGGCACAAGATGCTTCCATACCTCCACAATCTTTCTGCAGGCAGAGGATCTCCTTGCAGCAGGAAAACCTCCACTGGTTGCTCCCTCTGTTTTAAATTCACTTTATACCACATAAGCAGACAGAAGGATTTAGCCAAGCCTGTTCTAGGTAAAGCATTCCATATATCTGACAAAGTTGCCCTGGATGCCGTACTTCAGAAGAAAGACCTTGATTTTCTCTTACAGGATTTGACTTTCATCTGGAGAAAAGCTACAATTTTGTTCAATTTTCTCATATAAATGCTAATATATTTAGACCAAAACTTCTATTACAATTGCGTATCTAAAGGCTTTGTCAACACTTCTATTACAAATGTTAGTTTTCAGAGATATCAAGCTCAGTCAGAAAAATTTGGTAAGTTTAACATTGTCTGGCATAACCGTGTGTTAGGAGCCTATTCACCTTGGAATAACTTCTGAGATAATCCATTTGGAGCATTTTGAATACCGAAGTGAAGTGAAGTTAGATGTTATTAGGAGAGACAGAGACAGATTCTCAGCTGGCATAAGCCCTTCCAAAAATCACACTCATTTAAATTACCAAAGGATCTGAAATTTGGTCTATTAAAAAAAAATTGGAAAACTTAATCAACTGAGTCCTTGTATAATATGTTGTAACCATATTTTTTAAAAAAATGCAGTCCAGGGGACGTACACCCCAACACTGAATCATACTGCAGGGGAAACATCTCTGGCATGAGCAAGCATATTAATGAATGTAGCTCTTACTTTTAACCACATGCAAGACACAGACGATAGGTTGTGTCACTCAGCAGGAGAGATGCCCGTTTCCAGTCATAGGATCTGATGCAGGGATTCACAGGGTTTTACAGCACTGGAAAAGAGTTGATCCCCTAGGTGGAAGAGACAGGAAAAACTGTTGCCTTCATGAAAATGCAAGAGAAATGAGCATTCAAAAAAGTTTCAGCCAAACACAGGGACTAGCTTCTTTTGCTGGGACCATCCAGGCCAGTTTGGCCATTAGAGCGATGACTGATTGTTCTAAACTTTTAAAAGGATATTTTCTGTACTATACCCAACACAACTATTATTGTTCTTCCATTCTAGGCATTGCCATCAAAAATGGGCATCATTTAAATTTAAATCTGATGTTACTGACAGGTGATTTAGCATTTTATGTACTGGGCAAAGCATTAGCACAGTCTGTAGGCCTGGTTTTTACTCAGTGTAAAACAGGCCACCATAAGAAATGCAGTTTTTCTGAGGTCTCTCTAAGCAAATGTTGAGACCCCAAGCAGATTTGGGAAGAGCTCAGTTCTGCTTCAGTCTCTGCCCCCTTTTTTGACTGGAAGGGGAGTTTTTCAACTTTGCTGGCTGGCTTTTGAGTACCTGGCTGCTGTTTCTCTAACCAGAAAATATGGACACTGATATTGGTCTCCTTAGAAAGGCCATGAAGCCACTGAAAAAATTACCACCAGTGCATTACAGGCAACCATGAACAACCAGTGCATAATTACTTAGTAATTATTATTTTTATTAGAATACCAAGACGTGGGTCAATACTATCACAGGCGCTTTATCAGTCCTTGGGTTACACGGTCATCACGCTTACCTTGTTCTGGGAAGGATGGAAGGGAATTGGCGGGGAGTAGCCGGAGTAGGGCTGCCCACTTCAGGACGGCCCAGGAGCTGCAGGCAACCCAGACACAGGCCGGGCAGTGGTCTTCTGGTGGGTGCAGGCCTGCAGCCCCCAAGCAGGGCCATGGCAGTGACAACACCCTGGCGATCACTGGAGACAGTAAGGGAAGGTGGCAGGGATGGAGTCCATGCAGGCAGCCCCACCAGGCTCTGCGGGGCTGCTGGGGACATGGCTGTGATCAGACCCGGAGTGCCAGCCTGAGCCTGCCCTGAGCTCCTGGACACACAGGTGGAGCTGGGAGCCCCAGCTGGCTGCTGGGGGACAGAAACATCTGGGTTACTGACCCCCCTTCATGCCAGACAGGTCCCATTCATTAAGCTCCATCTTAAAAGCTGCCAGCATCTTGCCTGCACTATGGCACTAGGAGGGCTGTTCCACAGCCTTGCACTTCTGGTGGCTAAAATATTTCATTTCCAGTTTGATTTGAACACATGGTGTATTTACCATGACACTCCCTTTCAGTCTTCTTCTTGAGAATTTATTTTAAATTCTCTCACAAAGCGGAGTCTCGGGCGGCTCATCAATCAAGCATCCTTCCTGTTTCAGGGCAGCTCGCTTCCCTGAACACCGGTGAGTGCAACTGCTCAGCGGGCACCAAGGATTGCCTCCCTCCCCCTCTCTCAGAAATAGGTCACCTCACACATCCTATGATCACTTGTGCTTTCTTCAACTTCTGCATTATGTGGTGGTCCTGTCATCAGCTAGTCTTCCCGATTCTTCTCAGCCTTAGGTTGGCACATACACATCTTTCGATGTGTCTATTGTCTTCAGCTAATGAATCCCTGGCTTATTTCAAAAACATTTGTACATTTTCCTTGTAACACTCACCCATTTCTATCTAGTATTGTAATTCTCAGAGTAATCCAATGCTTCTCATATGATAGTTTGATCCTGCTGGATATTGGCAATACCTCGTCACTTTATGGCATCACGAAACCTCATGATCATCTTCCAGATCTTTGTACCATTTTCAATAGTAAAAATACTAAATAAAATCTGTCCCCAAATGTGCCGCATTGTTCTCTTCTCAGCACAACACACTACTGGTGGTCTTACAATTACCAATAGCGTTTGCTCTCCAATTTGTGTCAGGGAAATTAATATCCCCAACACAATGCTTAGTAAAATTATTTCTACATTAATGTTAAAGGGAAAACTCTCAACATGTAAAGTTGATTTTCAGGATCTGTTCACAGAATAATTTTCTTCTTAATTTCTTCTCCAGATTGAGTATCTACTGTCTTCTGTGCATGTCCCTTTTTTCACAGTTTTACAGCATTCTGCATATAAACATGTCAGTGCCTGCCCGGTGCATTTACCTTACTTTCTTCTCTGAATGCTGCATACTCTTCAACAGGTATTTCTCAGTTCATCTGGCTCCTCTATTATGCCTCTTTTTTCTCTATAATACTTAATTTCGTATAAGGCATCAGTTGTTCCAATTCCTCCACTTTCTTTTTGAGGTTCTTTACCCTACTTCTTTTAATCTTTACCCATTTCAATTGTTTCTTTCTGACTTCATTTAATTTTCTAGCTAGATTACATGATTTTAGCTGCAGCACCCACTTGACTGTGGCTCTACTCATTATTAATATTTTCTCTTTACTCTTTTTGGTGTTCTTTTGTTTTACAATAACTATCTACCCTTTAACTGCATTTTTGCTACCTTTACCTAATTTCACTGTTGCTGTGAAATAAAACAAGACTTGGAGATCACATGAGTGTCTCTCAACCTTCTCTCTGCATCTGTTTAAAACTTTCCTTGTAAATTATCAACTTCGTTCCATAAGCTGGAACCCACAAACCATCACAGTAACCCATTTTTTTATGTTATCATAACTTCTCTCTCTTTCACCAGAAAACAGAGCAGTTCCTCTGAGGTCCCCTGCTTTGCTTCTCTCAGAACGTTACCTGGCTGGCCTAATGGTAACGTAGCAATGCTGGTTTTATTTTTCCCACAGTAAAATCTTTCTGCCAATTTGCCTCTACTTCCATGCATCCCAGAGCCTAAAAACCAGCACGCCTTTTTGTCCTCTTGGCCTGTTCTGGTGACAAGTCTGTTGATTTTTCTTTGTGAGGAATACCAATCACACAAACCTGCCTGTTTTCCATAAGGACATGAAAGGGGGTTCTTCCATTTGTTTGAAACTCATTTAATTTCATCTGTATTTCTCTTTTAAATCAGATGTGTATCATCTATTTTCTCCTTTTGGTTCTAATCCACAGCTATCCTCCATACCTGTACCTTATTTTCTTACACCAGCACTGTCTTCCTCTCTTCCTCCCTCCCATTCTGCCTTCCATGTTTTCTTTTGTGTAGCAGCTGTCTTCTGTTATCCTATTTCTCTTCTGCTAGGTAGACCTTCTTGTTGTTGGGTGTTTCTTTGGGTGTCCCTTTCCACCCAGCTCCGTTTTCCCAATCAATCAGCATCAACAGAAGTTATCTGCACCTCTCCGGTTAGTTGTGTCATCTTCTTCTGTTTCATCATGACCCAACATCCATCACTGATGGTGGACTTGACCTATGGCTGCACCTCCACTAGTCCCAGCTTCTCATCTAGGAGTGTGAGTAACATTTCAGCCAAAAGTACATTCTGACATAAATGATCTAGAGGATAATACTCATCCCATAAATTCTGCATCTGATAATCTTTGTCTCCTCTCTTACTTGAGGCACTAACATCTTCCATTCCCAACTCCTAGCATTAACAAAAAATCAGGGCAAAATACAAACCCCACCACACAATCCTTTCTTGTATCTTCCTTAACTCCTTTATACGCTTTCCATTGTCTAACAGAGGGACGACACAGAGTGGTGAGTCTGTAGTCTGCAAATAATGGGGCCAAAATTTTTAAAAACAGGAGTTTAAACTCCTGAAGATGTTGTCTTGGATTTCCCAAATGCATGGCTGTCCACAGCTCCTGGTGATCTAGGTCATTAGAAAACTGAACAGGTGCAAAATAGAGATTTCGGGGCTTAACTTTAAGCACCTTTTAAAAAATCTTGACCCAAGACCACGTACCATGAATCTTATAATTTAAAAGAACAAACATTGCCCAAATAAAATATGGAAGAGAGGAAGTGCCTGCAACACTGGATCTCTCATGTGCATGGCCAGGTAATATCTTAGAAAAGACCTACAGGAAAATAGATACCTAAAAAATGCAAAACCTACCTCCATATTACTGGGAAGTTTAGAATTTCTAATGTGCACTGACAACAAAAAGCAGAGTTACTATTGATGGGCAAATTCTGAGCCTGGAGTACACGTAGTAGTACATCTGCAAGTTAATGTGAGTCTGAACTGGTATTAAATCTGGAAGTGGTAAGTATCTCCCCAGAATGAAATAAAATACAATGGCCTCTTATAACAAGAACTGCAAATGAATTACATGGCCAAGCAGCAACTGAAACTGCAGTTACATAGGTGTTGTGGTTCAACTCCAGCTGGCAACTAAGCACCACGCAATCACTCGCTCACTCCTTCCCCCACCCAGGTGGGATGGGGAGCAGAATAAAAATAAAAAGGTAAAACTCCTGGGCTGAGATAAAGACAGTTTAACAGGACAGCAAGGGTAGATAAAATAATAGTAGTAATAATAATAATAATAATTACAAAAGAATATGCAAAATAAGTGATGCACAATACAATTGCTCATCACCTGCTGACTAATGCCCAGCCAGTTCCTGAGCTGTGGTCATCACCCCTCAGCCAACTGCCCCCAGTTTCTATACTGAGCATGACGTGATATGGTATGGGATATCCCCGTGGCCAGCCTGGGTCAGCTGTCCCGGCTGTGCCCCCTCCCAGCTTCTTGCGCACCTCCCTGCTGGCACGGCGTGGGAAGCTGAAAAGTCCTTGACATAGTAGTATAAGCACTACCTAGCAACAACTAGAGCATTGGTGTGTTATCAACATTATTCTCATACTAACTCCAAAACACAGCACTATACCAGCTACTAGGAAGAAAATTAACTCTATCCCAGCCGAAACCAGGACAATAGGGAAAGGAAATACTACACAAACCTTACTAGAACTTTTTCTCCATGGGTGTTGTAGTCTTTTCCTCACAATCCTGCTTTAGTTTTCCCCTGACCAGACAAAGGTAGCAATGCTAAATTGAGACAAACAACATTATACCAGCAGTACATGGTTATGATGCTAAGAAGAAGTGACATTTTCAGGAGGAGGTTAACTGAACATTGGAACACCTACCTCCAGGAA